>NW_024501026.1:0-878 GCF_017590055.1 Onychostruthus taczanowskii | reverse complement strand
GAGGGCAGAGGAAACCTTCCCAGAGTGGAGAAAAGAAGGATCCTTCAGAGCTCCTGGTGATTTCTCCATTTCAGTGACTCCTGGGAGCAGAAATGAGGAGCAAAACACATATGGAAAAATCCAGGAGAGGCTGTTGAAAGTGCAGAGGTTGGATTAAATGATTTTTATTAAATAAAGAATCTGTTTCTATTGTCTCTGTTGTGCACTGAGCTGTGCAGCACCTCTGGAGTTGGGATCAGGATCAAATCATGGAATATCCTGGGCTGGAAGGGATCCCAGGGATTGAATCCAAGCTCTGGCCCTGCCCAGACCCCCCAACAATCCCATCCTGGGCACCCCTGGGAGTGGTATCCAAACGATCCTGGAGCTCTGGCATGAACCAGGCTGCTTCTCAGCTTCTTGCTGCTATTCAAAATGCCTTTTATTCTGTCACAGTCCCTTTCTCCAGGTCAGGATTTGGATGGAAAAACAGCTGGGCTGGTGGTGAAGAGATCTCCATTTTTTTGAGGGAAATCCAGAAATGGAAGGAGATCAGAGATTTTGGGTGCCAGCCCCACCCTGGGTAAATCCCAGAGGGTTGCTGAGTGATGTCCGTGCTGGTTTTCCTATTCCTGCAGCACAACTTTTGCATATTAAAGTGAAAAAAAATAAAATTATGGGCAGGGTTTGATGGTTTATCGCTCAGGATCTGACCCAGCCCCGAGTCCCTGGGAATGGGGCTGCTGGGGGGAGTTCCAGAGGTGGAATGGGCAGGATCTGCCTGCAGAGTCAGTGTGACATTCTTGTTTGCAACTTTTTCCCAGCTCCCTTTGGCACCCTTGGGTGGGAACAGAAAATAAAGCCTTGAGGAAACCCTGCCAGGACAAAAAGTGCTGGAA
>NW_024501025.1:0-885 GCF_017590055.1 Onychostruthus taczanowskii | reverse complement strand
AAAAAAAAAAAAAAAAAGGCACCATCTACCAACAGAGTTCAAAAGCAGTCAAAACTACCCTTGCTTTGCAAAGGAAGTAACCACCACAAAGGGAAGTATTTCATCTCACACAAGATGTCAATGGCAGAGCTGTGTACTGCTTGGTAATTAAGCTGGAAGTCAAACCAGAGCTCAGTTTTTGCTGCTGCCTACTGAAGTTCTTTGGCCAAAGAAATGCCTGTTGTTAGAAACTTGTCTGAAGTCAGTTTGAAGCCAGCCACCAGCTCTGTCTACTGGGTACACTTAGAACATTCAAGCAATTCACAGACTCTACTAGACTAACGAGGGAAGGTGATTTTCCTTCACTACAACTGACAGAGCTCACAACTTCTGCAAGTAGAGATATCTAAGTCCTACCTATGCTGCCTCAGGGAATTTCTGAGTAGCCATGCCAAGCAGGATAGTGACAACCATGAAGCTACTCGGCCATCTCAGTCATAAATCAAAATACTCATGTAAATTAGACTTTAGTCTCAAAATGTGTTTCTTGCCTAAATATTTAAACACATAAATAACCTCCAGCCATTCCAGCTTGTCATTTTAAGCTTTCTGACATTTATTGTTCGCAAGAAAAGAAAGGTCAGGCTTATCAAATCTGCATTTATGCTTCCATGACATTTTTCTCCAACCAAATCTTTCTGAATTAAAGAAGCAAGACAAATGTGGCACATTTCATAAAGGACCTTTCTCAGCCCAGCACTGCAGTCTCAGCAACCATGTTGAGCTCAAAAGTGGCTTCCCAGGAAACAGATGCTGTTGCTCAGTGGATAAAAGAGATCTGGAAAGCAAGCAACCTGAATTGGTGTTTGGTATTACATAAATCACTTGTGCCAAAACCATACATCT
>NW_024501024.1:0-885 GCF_017590055.1 Onychostruthus taczanowskii | reverse complement strand
CCCTGGGGACACCCTGACCCTCCTTGGACCACCATAACCCTCCTTGGGGCCACCCTGACCCTCCTTGGGGACACCCTGACACCCCTGGGGACACCCTGCCCTCCCTTAGGTACACCCTGACCCCCTTGGGGACACCCTGACCCCCCTGGGGACACCATGACACCCCTGGGGACACCCTGACCCTCCTTGGGCCACCCTGACCCTCCTTGGGCCACCCTGACCCCCTCCCTGGGACACCCTGAAACCCCTGGGGACACCCTGACCCCCCCAGGGGACACCCTGACACCCCCCGGGGACACCCTGACCCCCCTTGGGCCACCCTGACCCTCCTTGGGGACACCCTGACCCCCTTGGGGACACCCCGACCCCCCCTTGGGGACACCCTGACCCCCCCGGGGTCCCCTCACCCTCGGGCCGCTCGTCAAAGTCCTCGTCCTCCTCCTCGGAGCCCACCGAGTACTCGGACTGGTTGTCTGGGGGACACGGCAGCGTTGGGGACACTCAGTGCCACCCCAGTGTGTCCCAGTGTGTCCCAGTGCCATCCCAGTGCCACCCCAGTGTGTCCCAGTGCCCCCAATGCCCCCCCAGTGTGTCCCAGTGCCCCCAGTGCCATCCCAGTCCCCCCAGTGCCATCCCAGCGTGTCCCAGTGCCATCCCAGTCCCTCCCAGTCTGTCCCAGTGCCCCCAGTGCCCACCTTGGTCCTCCTGGGTGGCGTTGCTGTAGCTGCCCTGCTTCTGCACACGCTTGCCCTTGCCCAGGCTCCATCCCAGACCCTCCCAGTGCCACCCCAGTGTGTCCCAGTGTGTCCCAGTCCCTCCCAGTGCCATCCCAGTCCCTCCCAGTGCCATCCCTGTCTGTCCCAGTGCCCACCTTGGTCCTCCTGG
>NW_024501023.1:0-885 GCF_017590055.1 Onychostruthus taczanowskii | reverse complement strand
GTCTCACCTGTCCCAGGTGTATCTCAGTTGTATCTCACCTTTCCCAGGTGTATCTCAGGTGTGTCTCAGGTGTATCTCAGGTGTATCTCAGGTGTGTCAGTGTCACTCTCGCCTGTCCCTCACCTGCCCAGGTGTCACTCAGGTGTGTCCCAGGTGTATCTCAGGTGTCTCACCTGTCTCACCTGTCCCTCACCTGTCCCTCACCTGCCCAGGTGCTCTCGTGGGCGGTGCCTCTCTCCACGCTGCAGTTGGATTCCGTCCTGCAGGGGGCGCTGCGGGAGCTCCTCCCGCCAATCGCGCGCCGGCTCTTCCCGGGATACGCCCCCAAGGTGGGCGGGGCCACGGAAAGGGGCGGGGCCTCAGAAAGGAGTGGGGCTTGGGGAAAAGGGGTGGAGCCTGGGGAATGGACGTGGCCTTAGAGGGGCGTGGCTGGGATAGTGAAAGGGGTGGGGACTCAGAAGGGGGCAGGGCTTGGGGGAAAGGGGTGGAGCCTGGGGAATGGGCGTGGCCTCAGCAGGTCATGGTGGGGCTGGGATGGAGAAAGGGGCGGGGACTTAAAATGGGCGGAGCTCAGGTAGAGGGCGGGGCTTGGAGGAAAGGGGTGGAGCTCGGGAAAATCACGGGACATTGGGAAATGGGAGGGGCTTCAAAGGGGGTGGGGCTTGGGAGGAGGGGTTCAGAAAGGGGCGTGGCCTTAGGAGGGGGTGTGGCTTTGAAAGGGGGCGTGGCTCGGAAAGGGTGTGGCTTTGGATGGACTGTATAAAATGGGGCGTGGCCTTTAAAGATGGTGTTAAAGTGGGCGTGGCCTGAGGGGGTGTGGTCGAGTGACCAGAATGGGTGTGGTCACTGTGGGCGTGGCTCTGGTGGGTGTGTCCCTCTCGGCCA
>NW_024501022.1:0-893 GCF_017590055.1 Onychostruthus taczanowskii | reverse complement strand
ATCCAAAAATCCCAACTCCTTCCCAGGGCTGTGGTCAGGAATGATGGGAATGATGGGAATGGTGACTTCCCAGCCTGGCCCAAGGTGGGATTTGAGAGCTCCAGGTGGGAATTCCCAAGGATATTCCCAATCCTGTGGCTCTGATCCCTTCTCCCACCAACCCACGGAAATCCAGGAGAATCCCGTGGGATTTTCCACCCTGTGGGAAAGGCAATGCTGCTGGAGTGGCATGGAAGGAGTAATTGGGAAGAAAACCAGGATCCTGGGAGAAATCCAAAGAGAATCCTTGGAGGAAAGCTGGGAATGCTCCCTGGGCCTGGATTGGGGCTGGAACTTTGTCCTGGTTTTGGGAGGATCCACGCTGGGGTCCATTCCCGAATCCTTGTCTGGGTCTGTGCCCAGGTCCATTTCCAAATCCATGTTGGGATCTATGTTGGGATCCATGCCTGGATCCATTCCTGAATCTGTGTCCAGATCCATGCCCAGATCCGTGCTTGGATCCATTCCCAGATCCATGCTGGGATCCATTCCTGGATCCATGTTGGGATCCATGCCCGGATCCATTCCCAAATCCATGCTGGGATCCATTCCTGGATCCATTTTGGGATCCATGCCCGGATCCATTCCCAAATCCATGTTGGGATCCATTTTGGGATCTATGCCCAGATCCATTCCCAAATCCATGTGCAGATTCATGTCCAGATCCATGCCTGGAGTGTGGCAATTCCTCAGGGATGGACACAGAGGAATTGCCACATCATCCTTTGTTTCTTAATTTTTTAATTAAAAAAATTGGGAAAATTTGGGAATTCCTCATTTCCCATGGATTTCCCCCTGCCAGAATCCCACAAACCCAAACTCTCCCCTTTCCCTCCCTCTTTTCCCCCATTCCC
>NW_024501021.1:0-885 GCF_017590055.1 Onychostruthus taczanowskii | reverse complement strand
TTTTTAGGGCTTCAATTTTGGGGTGAATTCAGCGACTTTAGGGCCTGAATTCCAGGTTTTTAGGGACCAAATTTTGGGTGCAATTCCAGTTTTTTAGAGCCTGAGTTTTGGGGTGAATTTGGGGTTTTTAGGGACCGAATTTTGGGGTGAATTCCAGTTTTGTAGGGACCGAATTTTGGGGTGAATTTGGGGTTTTTCAGGGACCAAATTTTGGGGTGAATTTGGGGTTTTTAGGGACCAAATTTCGGGGTGAATTTGGGGTTTTTAGGGCCTGAATTTTGGGTTAAATTCCGGTTTTTTAGGGACCGAATTTTGGGGTGAATTCCTGATTTTTAGGGACCAAATTTTGGGGTGAATCCGGGGTTTTTAGGGCCTGAATTTTGGGGTTTCTATGGCCTGAATTTTGGGGTGAATTCCGGGATTTTAGGGACAGAATTTTCAGGTTTTAGGGCCTGAATTTGGGGTTAATATTGGCTTTTTAGGGCCTGAATTTGGGCTGAATTTTGGTTTTTTAGGGCCAGAATTTTGTAGAATTTTGGGGTTTTTAGGGCCTGAATTTTGGGCTGAATTCTGGTTTTTAGGGACCAAATTTTGGGCTGAATTCGGGATTTTTAGGGATTGAATTTTGTAGTTTTTATGGCCTGAATTTTGAGGTGAATTCCAGGTTTTTTTAGGTACCAAATTTCGAGCTGAATTTGGGGTTTTTAGGGCTGGAATTTTGGGTTAAATTCCGATTTTTTAGGGACAGAATTTTGGGTTGAATTCCGGGTTTTTAGGTACCAAATTTTGGGCTGAATTTGAGATTTTTAGGGACCGAATTTTGGGCTGAATTTGGCCTTTTTTGGGTTTTTTCTTTCCCCCCCCAGCGGAGCGCAGGCCGCCGCT
>NW_024501020.1:0-885 GCF_017590055.1 Onychostruthus taczanowskii | reverse complement strand
GGGCAAAAATCACAAAAACCAAACAAAGAACATCAAAAATCAAAAAAAAAGGAAAAATTGGGAAAAAATTCCACAAAAATCCCAAAAAATTCGGGGATTTTAACCCAAAATTCCCAAGTTTCCCCCCAAAATTCCCAAATCTAATGAATTATTCCAAATTTCCACCCCAAAATTCCCAATTTTCCACCCAAATTTGTCCCCTAAAATTCCCAAATTTCCCCCAAAATTCCCAAATTTTCCCTTAAATATTCCCAAAATTGCAGAATTGTTCCAAATTTCCCCCCCAAAATTCCCAATTTTCCACCCAAATTTGTCCCCTAAAATTCCCAAATTTCCCCCAAAATTCCCAAATTTTCCCTTAAATATTCCCAAAATTGCAGAATTGTTCCAAATTTCCCCCCCAAAATTCGCAATTTTTTGCCCAACTTTTGGGATTCCCCCCCAAAATTCCCTAAAAAGATCCCAAATTTTCTCTTTAAAATTCCCAAATTTCCTGAATTATTCCAAATTTCCCTCCAGAATTCCCAAAATTTCCCTTTCAAATTCCCAAATTTGCAAAATTTTCCCCAATTTTCCCCCAAAATTCCCAAATTTCCCCTTAAAACTCTTAAAATTCCCCCCAAAGTTCCCAAATTTCCCCCAAAATTCCCAAATTTCAGCCCAAAATTTCAGATTTCCCCCCAGAATTCCCAATTTTTCCCCTCAAAATTCCCAAAATTCCCCTTTAAAGTTCCCAAATTCTCAAAATTATTCCAAATTTTCACCTCAAAAATCCCAAATTTCCCCCCAAATTCCCAAATTTCCAGAATTATTCCAAATTTCCCCCCAAAATTCCCCGATTTCCCCACAAAATTCCCTAATTTCCCCCAAAAATTCCCAATTTTC
>NW_024501019.1:0-885 GCF_017590055.1 Onychostruthus taczanowskii | reverse complement strand
AAAAATGGGAAAAAATGGGGAAAATCCTGTCGCTTCCACACCTGAAATGGTGGAAAATGGGAAAAATTGTGGGAAAAATGGGAAAAAATGGGGCTAATTCTCCTATTCCCCACCTGTAATGGGGGAAAATGGGAAAAATTATGGGGAAAAATGGGGCTAATTCTCCTATTCCCCACCTGTAAGGGGGGAAAATGGGAAAAATCAGCGCCGGCCCAGCCCCAGCGTCTGGGGGGAAAAACGGCGATTTTGGGAAAAATGGGAAAAAATGGGAAAAATCCCGGGAAAAATGGGGAAAAAATGGGGGAAAATAGAGAAAAATAACAAAAAAATGGGGAAATCCTTCAGTGTCCCCGCCCCCCAGCGCCGGCCCAGCTCCAGAGTCTGGGGGGAAAAACGCCGATTTTGGGAAAAAATCAAAAAATGGTAAAAAATGGGAAAAATCCTGAGAGAAATCCCGGGAAAAATGGGAAAAAAATGGGGGAAAATAGAGAAAAATAACAAAAAAATGGGGAAATCCTTCAGTGTCCCCGCCGCGCCAGCGCCGGCCCAGCCCCAAAGTCTGGGGGGAAAAACGGCGATTTTGGGAAAAAATCAAAAAATGGGAAAAATCCCAGGAAAAATCCCGGGAAAAATGGAAAAAATCCCGGGAAAAATGGGGAAAAAATGGGGAAAAATAACAAAAAAATGGGGAAATCCTTCAGTGTCCCCGCCCCCCAGCGCCGGCCCAGCCCCAAAGTCTGGGGAGAAAAAATCAAATTTTGGGAAAAATGTTCAAAAATGTGAAAAAAAAGAGGAAAAAAATGGGGCAAAAAACGTCAAAAATTAGAAAAATGGGGAAATCTTCTGTCATTGAAGCCCCTCCCCCACCTGCAGGCTGTAGGTGAA
>NW_024501018.1:0-885 GCF_017590055.1 Onychostruthus taczanowskii | reverse complement strand
AAAATGACCGAAATCCCCAAAAATCCCTAAAACTGACCCAAAATGCCCCAAAATCTCGTTTTTTCCCCCAGATTTTCGTGGAGTTCACCTCGGTGTTCGACTGCCAGAAGGCCCCAGGGTCTGTGTGTCCTTGCTGACCCCAGCCCCCCTGAAATGACCCCAAAATGACCGAAATCCCCAAAAATCCCCAAAATGCCCCAAAATGCCCCAAAATGCCCCAAAATGCCCCAAAATGCCCCAAAATGCCCCAAAATGCCCCAAAATGCCCCAAAATGCCCCAAAATGCCCCAAAATGCCCCAAAATGCCCCAAAATGCCCCAAAATGCCCCAAAATGCCCCAAAATGCCCCAAAATGCCCCAAAATGCCCCAAAATGCCCCAAAATGCCCCAAAATGCCCCAAAATGCCCCAAAATGCCCCAAAATGCCCCAAAATGCCCCAAAATGCCCCAAAATGCCCCAAAATGCCCCAAAATGCCCCAAAATCTCGGTTTTTTTGCCCAAATCTCTCAGATTTTCGTGGAGTTCACCTCGGTGTTCGACTGCCAGAAGGCCCCAGGGTCTGTGTGTCCTTGCTGACCCCAGACCCCCTGAAATGACCCCAAACCCCCTGAAATGACTGAAAATGACCAAAATACCCCCTGAAATCACCCCAAAATGACTGAAATCCCCAAAAATGACCCAAAATGACCCCAAATCTCGGGATTTTTCCCCATTTTTGCTCAGATTTTCGTGGAGTTCACCTCGGTGTTCGACTGCCAGAAGGCCATGCAGGGCCTGACCGGCCGCAAGTTCGCCAACCGCGTGGTGGTCACCAAGTTCTGCGACCCCGACTCTTATCACCGCCGCGACTTCTGGTAGCCCCGCCCCCACCCCGCCCCTCCCCC
>NW_024501017.1:0-885 GCF_017590055.1 Onychostruthus taczanowskii | reverse complement strand
TTTATAAACAATTTATAAAAGGGAGTTTATACCACTTTTCAGCTTTGGACCAGTCACAGAGTTATACAGGACCTCTCTACATCATGACATAATTAGTTTTTAACTCGGATGCTACCCACTTAAAACATCTGAATTGCCAATAAAAATCCAAGCACATTCCAAACCATTATCCAGACAGGAACATGAAAATCTTTTTCTCTCCCTCCCTCTGATTTTTCAACCCCCCTTCCCCACACCAGTGGGCTGGTCAGTGCAATGAAAGAAATGCAGCAGGAACAACAGAAATGGGAGATGGAGCAGGTACAAGAAGCATCTTCCCCTGTCCAAGTGACTTACTGCAATTTGTTCAGAGCCCAGGCAGAAGTGAGCCCCACTGTGCCACTCCTTCTTCCAAGAAATAAACCCCACACACTAGGGCAGAGTGTAACCTGTGAGAGCTAAAAATGGGATCATCATGAGGCCATCTCAACACAGACTCTGTCCAGAGCATAAAACACCTGTCAGCACACAGATTTGGTGTATTTGTAGAGTATTTTTATTTTTTAGCTGAGAAACACAAAATAGGGCAGAGTTTAAGGCATGCAATCAGGCATGAAACTTCTCTTGCTTGTTTTGTGTGCTCATACCTTCAGTGTAAGTTCTATGAAAGGGAGTAGATCCTATCTTTAATCTCTACATGAAGCAACTCTGAGCACCCACTTACAGCCTGAGGTTGGATGCAATGTTTACAGTTCCTGGAATGAGGGATTTACTCCTAGGGAAACAGCTCTTTTTCTGTCTGTGTGATTTGTTCTGTGCCACATGGAGCAAGTGTCACCTATTTCCAGGAGCAAGTTTGTAGTAATACCAACTTTCCCCACATATACACAAATTGCAATTACAGAC
>NW_024501016.1:46400-50626 GCF_017590055.1 Onychostruthus taczanowskii | reverse complement strand
AAATTTGGGGAATTTTGGGGTAAATTTTGTGGGCGTTTTGGGCTGCTCAGCTCTGGGGGGAGATTTGGGGATCCCAAAAGAGTTTTGGGGTTTTTCTTTGGGATTTTGGGTTTTTCTTTGGGATTTTCTTTGGGATTTTGGGGTTTTTAATTGAGATTTTGGGACTTTAAATTGGGATTTTTGGGTTTTTCATTGGTTTTTTTTGGGGTTTTCATTTGGATTTTGGGTTTTCATTGGGATTTTTTTTCATTTTTGTTTGGGATTTTTTTTCATTTTTAATTGGGATTTTGTGTTTTTCATTGGGATTTTTTGGGTTTTTCATTGGGATTTTTTGGGTTTTTCATTGGGATTTTGGGGTTTTTCATTGGGATTTTGGGGTTTTTAAGTAGGATTTTTTTGTTTTTCATTGGGATTTTTTTGGGTTTTCATTAGGATTTTGGGGTTTTTGGGGTCTGAGGCAGCTCCTGTGAGCCCTGTGTGTTTCGGGGTGCCCTGACCCCCATTTTGCCCCCCAGGACCTGGGGGTGACGGCGGCGCTGGCGTTCCTGTGGCTGGGAGGGGATTCGGGCACCCCAAAAGAGTTTTTGGGTTTTTATTGGGGTTTTGGGCTTCTAATTGAACATTTGAGGTTTTTAATTGGGATTTGGGGGTTTTTAATTGAGATTTTGGGATTTTAAATTGGGATTTTGGGTTTTTCATTGGGATTTTTTTGGGTTTTAGTTTGGGATTTTTGGGTTTTTCTTTGGGATTTTTTGGGTTTTCTTTGGGATTTTTTGGGTTTTTCATTGGGATATTTTGGGTTTTCTTTGGGATATTTTGGGTTTTCTTTGGGATATTTTGGGTTTTCTTTGGGATATTTTGGGTTTTCTTTGGGATTCTTTGGGGTTTTCATTGGGATTTTGGGGTCTGAGGTAGCTCCGCTGAGTCTGGGGTCTCTGACCCCCATTTTGCTTTGGGATTTTTGGGTTTTCTTTGGGATATTTTGGGTTTTCTTTGGGATTCTTTGGGGTTTTCATTGGGATTTTGGGGTCTGAGGTAGCTCCGCTGAGTCTGGGGTCTCTGACCCCCATTTTGCCCCCAGGACCTGGGGGTGACGGCGGCGCTGGCGTTCCTGTGGCTGGGAGGGGATTTGGGCACCCCAAAAGAGTTTTTGGGTTTTTCATTGGGATTTTTTGGGTTTTCATTGGGATTTTTTGGGTTTTTCATTGGGATTTTGGGGTTTTTAAGTAGGATTTTTTTGTTTTTCATTGGGATTTTTTTGGGTTTTTCATTGGGATTTTGGGGTTTTTAAATAGGATTTTTATGTTTTTCATTGGGATTTTTTGGGTTTTTCATTGGGATTTTTTTGGGTTTTCATTGGGATTTTTTGGGTTTTTCATTGGGATTTTGGGGTTTTTAAGTAGGATTTTTTTGTTTTTCATTGGGATTTTTTTGGGTTTTTCATTGGGATTTTGGGGTTTTTAAATAGGATTTTTATGTTTTTCATTGGGATTTTTTGGGTTTTTCATTAGGATTTTGGGGTTTTTGGGGTCTGAGGCAGCTCCTGTGAGCCCTGTGTGTTTCGGGGGGCCCTGACCCCCATTTTGCCCCCCAGGACCTGGGGGTGACGGCGGCGCTGGCGTTCCTGTGGCTGGGAGGGGATTTGGACACCCCAAAAGGGTTTTTGGGTTTTTAATTGGGGTTTTGGGGTTTTAAATTGGGATTTTGGGGTTTTTCATTGGGATTTTTGGGTTTTCATTGGGATTTTTTGGGTTTTTCATTGGGTTTTTGGGGTCTGAGGCAGCTCCGCTGAGTCTGGGGTCTCTCCTGTGTGTTTCGGGGTGCCCTGACCCCCATTTTGCCCCCAGGACCTGGGGGTGACGGCGGCGCTGGCGTTCCTGTGGCTGGTCAGCTCCTGCGCCTGGGCGGCCGCGCTGGCCGAGGTCAAGGCGGCCACGGCGCCCTCGGGGGTGCTGGCCCAGGTCGGGGGGTGCCAACGCCCGGGGGCGCGCTGCCAGGCGCTGGGGGCACCCCGCACCTCGGGGCTCAACACCTCCGTGGTGAGTCTGGGGGCGCAGGCACCCCAAAAACCAAAAATCCCCCCTAAAAACCTCCCCAAAAACGTCAAATTTCCCCTAATTTGTTACCAAAAACCCTCAAATCCCACCCAAAAACTCCTAAATCCCACCCAAAAAAACCTAAATCCCCCCTGACCTCGGAGCTCAACTCCTCCGTGGTGAGTCTGGGGGTGCAGAGACCCCAAAAACCAAAAATCCCCCCTAAATCCTCCCAAAAACACCCAAATCCCCTCTAAAAATGCTCAAATCCCACCCAAAAAATGCTCAAATCCCACCCAGAAAAACCCTAAATCCCACCTAAATAAACCCCAAATCCCCCCGGGCCTCGGGGCTCAACACCTCCGTGGTGAGTCTGGGGGCACAGGCACCCCAAAAACCAAAAATCCCCCCTAAATCCTCCCAAAAACACCCAAATCCCCTCTAAAAACGCTCAAATCCCACCCAAAAAATGCTCAAATCCCACCCCAAAAAAACCTAAATCCCACCTAAACCTAAAAAACCCCAAATCCCCCGCACCTCGGGGCTCAACACCTCCGTGGTGAGTCTGGGGGCACAGGCACCCCAAAAACCAAAAATCCCCCCTAAATCCTCCCAAAAACACCCAAATCCCCTCTAAAAACGCTCAAATCCCACCCAAAAAATGCTCAAATCCCACCCAGAAAAACCCTAAATCCCACCTAAATAAACCCCAAATCCCCCCGGGCCTCGGGGCTCAACACCTCTGTGGTGAGTCTGGGGGCGCAGGCACCCCAAAAACCAAAAATCCCCCCTAAATCCTCCCAACACCACCAAAATCCCCTCTAAAAACGCTCAAATCCCACCCAAAAAATGCTCAAATCCCACCCCAAAAAAACCTAAATCCCACCTAAATAAACCCCAAATCCCCCCGGGCCTCGGGGCTCAACACCTGCCTGGTGAGTCTGGGGGCACAGGGACCCTAAAAAATAAAAATCCCCCCTAAAAACCTTCCCAGAAACCCTCAAATCCCACCCAAAAACCACAAATCCCCCCTAAAAATGCTCAAATCCCACCCAAAAAATCCTAAATCCCACCCAAAAATCCCCCCTGACCTCGGGGCTCAACACCTCCGTGGTGAGTCTGGGGGCGCAGGCACCCCAAAAACCAAAAATCCCCCCTAAAAACATCCCCAAACCCCCAAATTATCCCTAAAACCCGTCAAATTCCTCCAAAAAACCTCCCAAAAAAGCCCAAATCGCCCCCAAAATTCCTCCAAATCCCTCCAGACCTCGGGGCTCAACACCTCCGTGGTGAGTCTGGGGGTGCAGAGACCCCCAAAACCAAAAATCCCCCCTAAAAACCTCCCCAAAAACCCTCAAATCCCACCCAAAAACCACAAATCCCCCCTAAAAATGCTCAAATCCCACCCAACAATCCCAAAATCCCACCCAAAACCCACAAATACTCCAAAGAAAAACCCAAATCTCCCCCCAAAGTCCCACCGAAAAACCACAAATCCCCCCTAAAAACCCCTCAAATTCCACCCAAAAACCCCAAATCCCCCCGCAGGTGTTCGGCTTCCTGAACCTGGTGCTGTGGAACCCCCAAAACCCCCCAAAAAACCCCCAAAAATCCCCAAAAAATCTCCTGAAAATCCCCAAAATTTCCCCTTAACTCCACCAAAAAACCCAAAAAACCCCCCCAAAAACCCCCCAATCCCCCCGCAGGTGTTCGGCTTCCTGAACCTGGTGCTGTGGATGGGGAACCCCCAAAATCCCCCCAAAAATCCCCTAAAAATCCTCCAAAAATCTCCCAAATCCCCCCAAAATCCCCGAAATTTCCCCACAACCCCCCAAAAAATCCCCAAAAACCTCCAAATCCCCCCGCAGGTGTTCGGCTTCCTGAACCTGGTGCTGTGGACGGGGAACCTCTGGTTCGTGTTCAAGGAGACCGGCTGGGGGGGCCTGGGGGCCCGCGCCCCCCCCCCGGGGGGGGTCCCCGAAAAAGCCCCGGCCCCAGAAGGGGGGTACGGCCCCCCCGAGGGGGGGTACGGCCAGCCTGGGGGGGGCTACGGCCAGCCCGGGGGGGGCTACCAGCCCGACTACGGCCAGGGGGGCTACGGGGGACCCCCCTCAGAGGGGGGGTACGGCCAGGGAGCCCCCACGTCCTTCGCCAACCAGATGTAGGGTGAGATTCGGGGGGGGATTTGGG
>NW_024501016.1:44743-46366 GCF_017590055.1 Onychostruthus taczanowskii | reverse complement strand
CCCCCCGGCTGCCCCCCCAATCCCCCCCCAAAAAAATGTGGGGCAGGGCCAGGGGTGGGGGGCGGGGGCTGAGCCCCCCCTGGGACCCCCGCGGAGGGAATAAAAGATGACGGTGACACCGCCAGGGGGGGTCCCCACATTTTTTTTTGGGGGGGGGAGGATTTGGGCTGTAAATTTGGGGGCGGGGTCTTGAAATTGGGGAGGGACTTGGGGTCCAGATTTGCTTTTGGGGTGGGGTCTGGAGGTCATGACCCCATATTTGAGGGGGGTCTCGAGGATGGAGACCCCGAATGTGGGGCGGGTCTGGGGGTTTGGAGATCATGGGAGGGGTTGGCGGGGGTCGTGGGGCCCTGGGACCCCCAAAACCGCCCTGGGACCCTACCCCAAATAAGGAACGGGCGTGGTTTGTTGTAGACCACGCCCATTTTGCCAAATAAGGAAGTGGGTGGAGTCTCCATGTGACCACGCCCAGATATGATCACACCCACACGTTTGGGCGTGAGTTCACTCCAAATAAGGCAGTGGGCGGGGTCTGAGGGTGGCCACGCCCCCTGCCCTGAGTCATTCCCGGCGCGGCCCCGGCGGAGCGAAGGTACCGGGACCCCTCAAAAAAACCCCCAAAAAACTCCAAAAAACCCCAAAAACTCAGGGGAGACCCTCTGGATCCCTCCCAGGGCCGTGCAGGGACCTTGGGACCCCCGAAAAACCCAAAAATACCCCGAAATTCAAGGGGAGACCCCCAGATCCTTCCCCCAGAGCCGTGAGGGGACCGCGGGACTCCCCCGGGATCCCCTCAAACCAACCCGGGACCCCCCAAAACCCCACAAAGACCCCCCCAAAACCCCCAAAATTCATGGAGAGACCCCCCCCAGAACACCCCCAGAGCTTTGACAGGACCTCGGGACCATTCCCAAAAATCCAAAAATCCCGAAAAACTCAGGGGGAGACCCTCAGAACTGCCCCCCCACCCCTCCCCCCAGAGCCGTGAGGGGACCAAAAGACCTCCGAAAAACCCTCAAAAATCCCATAAAATCCCCCAAATCCACAAAATTCATGGAGACACCCCCCCAGAGTCGCCCCCAGAGCCGTGGGGGGACCTCAGGACCCCCTAAAAACCTCCCCAAAATCCCCAAAATCCCCAAAATTCATGGAGAGACTCCCCCAGAATCGCCCTCAGAGCTGTGAGGGGACCTTGGGACCCCCCCGGGATCCCCCAAACCCAGCCGGGACCCTCCGGGACCCCCAAAATCGACGGGGGACCCCCCCGGGACACCCCAAAAAACACGGGGGACCCCCAGTGACCCCCCTGAGACCCCCAGTGACCCCAGCCCCTCCGGGACCCCCAAAATCGACGGGGGACCCCCCCGGGACACCCCAAAAAACACGGGGGACCCCCAGTGACCCCCCTGAGACCCCCAGTGACCCCAAGGAGCTGCTGGAGAAGCTCCAGAGCCGGCGCGGGCCCCTGGGTGGGCACTGGGATGGACTGGGAGGGGATTGGGGGGGACTGGGATGGACTGGGTGGGACTGGGAGGGGATTGGGGGGGGACTGGGATGGACTGGGAGGGGATTGGGGGGGACTGGGATGGACTGGGAGGGGATTGGGGGGGACTGGGATGGACT
>NW_024501016.1:9930-42167 GCF_017590055.1 Onychostruthus taczanowskii | reverse complement strand
GCATGCTTGCTGGGAGCCTCGAGATGAGTGTGCATCATTGCAAGCTTGCAGTTTATTGGAATGTGCTAAGGAAAGCAGCGGGAGGGACTGGGAGGGATGGGGAGGGGTAACTGGGAGCACTGGTTGGGACTGGGGGCACTGGGAGGGGATTAGGGAGAACTGGGATGGACTGGTTTGGACTGGAAAGGATGGGGAGGGGTAACTGGGAGGGACTGGGAGCACTGGGAGGGGTAACTGGGAACACTGGTTTGGATTGGGAACACTGGGAGGGGTAACTGGGAGCACCGGTTTGGATTGGGAACACTGGGAGGGGAAACTGGGAGCACCGGTTTGGACTGGGAGGGATGGGGAGGGGTAACTGGGAGGAACTGGTTTTCACTGGGAGCCCTGGGCTGACCCCGTGCCCCCCACCCAGGGACCCCCCGCAAACTCTACGAGAAGAAATTCTACGAGTTCGAGACCCGGCGCTTGAGTTCTCACGGGGCTCCTTCAAGATCCCCAAAATTCCCTTTGGGACCCCCCCAGGATCCCCAGATTCTCACGGGGCTCCTTCAAGATCCCCAAAATTCCCTTTGGGACCCCCCCAGGATCCCCAAAATTCCCATGGGACACCCCCCCTCCCAAATACCCCAAACCACCCCCTGGGGACCCCCAAAACTCCCTTGGTACGCCCCTGGGACCCCAAAATCCCCTCGGGACACCCCAAAATCCCCCCGGGATCCCCCTCGGACGCAAAAACCGCCTGGGGACCCCCCGAGACCCCTCATGAACCCCCCAAATTCGGGGGGTCCCGGCCCCCCCCAATAAATGCATTAAACGTGTCCAGAGCTGTCAATCAACGCCGTGGGCGGGACAATGATTGGCTGTGGGCGGAGGTGGGGGCGTGGCTACCGTGAGGGACGAACCATTGGCATCAAGGAGTGGGGTGGTATGGGCGGCGCCACAAAGAAAGAGGCGTGGCCTTGTTTAAAGCCCATTAATTTCACTAATTATTAAATTAATTAACATTAATTTTACCCGCGCTAACGATTTCATTCCAATCGATTGAATTTATTCTTAAACTGATTACGACACTTTTGATTAAATTTTCCCGGGCGAGGCGTGGAAAATGGCGACCAGATGTGACGTCACCTACTTTTCCCCCGCCTCTCGCTCTGATTGGCCGCTCCCTCAGCGAGTGGGCGTGGCTTCCGCCGTTTGCTTCCTGTTTGGGCGGGGGCGGCAGCTGAGGGTGAGGGCGGTGGGGGAGGGGCGGCCCCGGGGCGGTTTTCGGGGGGTCCTGAGGGGGTTTTGGGGGTCCCGGTGCCCCAAACCGGGTCCCCATCGCTGCCCGCGCCCCCCTCAGGCCGCCATGAGCCTGCAGTGGACGGCGGTGGCCACGTTCCTGTACGCGGAGGTGTTTTTGGTGCTGCTGCTCTGCGTCCCCTTCGTGTCCCCGGCCAGGTGAGGGGCGGGGGGGCCTAAAAGTGGGGAGGGGTCCCTAAAGGTGGGGAGGGGTCTCTAAAAGTGAGGAGGGGTCCCTAAAGGTTGGGAGGGGACGCTAAATGTGGGGAGGGGTCTCTAAAAGTGGTGGTGGGTCCCTAAAGGTGAAGAGGGGTTCCTAAAAGTGGGGAGGGGTCGCTGTAAAGGGAGGGGTCCCTAAATAAGTGGAGGGGTCTCTAAAAGTGCGGCTGTGGGATTTGGGATTTCCTGAGGGGATTTTGGAGGGTCCTGGGGGGGATTTCTTGAAATTTGGGGGGTCCTGGGGGATTTTGGGGGGGGTCTCAATTTGTGCCCCCCTCCCCTCAGATGGCAGAAGATTTTCCGCTCGCGCCTGGTGGGGCTGGCCGTGTCCTACGGGAACTCCTTCTTCATCGTGCTCATCGTCATCCTCGTGCTGCTGCTGCTCGGTGGGACCGGGCAATCTGGGGGAAAATTTGGGGGAAAATTTGGGGGAAAATTTGGGGGCGTTTCAGGGGAAATTTGAGGGGATTTCGGGGGGAATTTGGGGGTATTTCAAAGGATTTTGAGGGATTTTTGGTGGTTATTTTAGGGAATTTTGGGGGAAATTTGAGGGGGATTTTTAATGGATTTTGGGGAGATTTTGGGTGGTTTTTGTAGGGATTTGGGGTGGATTTTGAGGGAATTTTGGGCAGATTTTGGTGGGGCTTTCGGTGGGATTTTGGGGGAATTTTAAATGGACTTTGGGGAAAATTTGCGGGATTTTAGGGGGAAATCTGGGTGGATTTTTAGAGGATTTTGGGGGGTATTTGAGTGGTTTTTGAGGGAATTTTGGGGGAAATTTGGAAGAATTTTGAGAGGATTTTGAGGGAACTTTGAGTGGATTTGGGGGGAATTTTAAATCAATTTTGGGGGGATTTTCAGGGAAATCTGGATGGAAATTTAGGGGGATTTTGGGGGGAGATTTCTGAGGATTTTCTGGGAATGTTGAGGAATTTTAGAGGAATTTTGGGTAGATTTCAGTGGAGCCCACGGTGGATTTTGGGGTAAATTTGGAGGAATTTTGAGAGGATTTTGAGGAAATTTGGGGGTAATTTCAGAGAATTTTGGGGAATTTTAGGCAGATTTTGAGGGGATTTGGGGTGTTTTTCTGGGGTATTTTGGGGGAACTTGGAGGGGATTTTGGGTGGATTTTCAGGGAGATCTTGTGGGAAGAATTTGGGGGAATTTTTGGGGGAGATTTGGGTGGATTTTGGGGGAATTTTGAGGGGATTTTTGTGGGAAATTGGAGGGGATTTTGAATGGAGTTGGGTGGAACTTTGGGTAGATTTGGGGGCAACTTCGGGGGGGACTGTGGTGGAACTTTGCCTGAATTTTGGGTGAACTTTGGCTGAATTTTGGTGGAACTTTGGCTGAATTTTGGTGGAACTTTGGCTGGGTTTTGTGGCGATTTTGTCGCCTTTTGAGCGCGGGGTTGCCCTTGGTGCGTCCGGATGGACTCGGGGTGGGTCCAGGCAGACCTGGGTGGGCTCTGGGTGGGTTTGGGGGCACTCTGGTGATTTTGGGGTGTCTCTGGGGGGGTGTCCCCCCCTTCTGACCCCCCCTTGTCCCCCAGATGCCCTGAGGGAGACCCGTAGGTACAACGTGGGGGACAAGGAGGCGCTGGGCACCAGCCCGGCCGCGCTGGAGCACTTCCACATGAAACTGTTCCGTGCCCAGAGGAACCTCTACCTGGCTGGCTTCGCCCTGCTGCTCTCCTTGTGAGCATGGGGAGGGAATTTGGGGGGGCTGGAGGGAATGTGGGGGGTCCCAGGCACGATTTGGGGGGGCTGGAGTCAATTTTGGGGGGCCTGGAGCTGGTTTGGGGGGAGTTGGGAAGGGGCTGAGCCTGGCTGGGTTTGTTTTTCTACTCTTTTTGTGAGCCTGGGGAGGGAATTTGGGGGGGCTGGAAGGAATTTGGGGGGTCCTAGGCATGATTTGGGGCGGGGGTGGAGTCAATTTTGGGGGGTCTGGAGCTGGTTTGGAGGGTTTGGAGGTGGTTTTGGGGGGTTGGGAAGATGCTGGCTTCGCTCTGCTGCTGTCCTTGCAAGCGGTGTCCTGGGCAGGGTTTGGGGGGTCCTGGGCAGGATCTGGGGGGTCCTGGGCAGGGTTTGGGGGTCCTGGGCAGGATCTGGGGGGTCCTGGGCAGGATCTAGGGGGGTCCTGGTCAGGGTTGGGGGGTCCTGGACACAACCTTGGCCTGAGGCACCTCCTGGCCCTGATCTCAGCCTAGGCCACGCTCATGGCCTTGAGCCAGGCCTTGCTTGTACAGGCCTGGGGGGCTCAGGGGGGGATTTTGGAGGATCTCTAACACAAATTTGGGTGTCCCTAACTGAAATTTTGGGGTCCCTCAACCCCATTTTTGTCCCCCCAGCCTCCTGAGGCGCCTCCTTCCCCTGATCTCAGCCTAGGCCGCACTCAAGGCCTCCAGCCAGGCCTCGCACCAACAGGCCCGGGGAGCCCTGGGGGGCTCTGGGTGACCCAGGGGGTCCCTAACCCAAATTTGGGCATCCCTAACCACAATTTGGGGTTCCTTGATCCCAGTTTGGGGGTCACTCACCCCAAATTTATCCCCCCAGCCTCCTGAGGTGCCTCCTTCCCCTGATCTCGGCCTAGGCCGCACTCGAGGCCTCCAGCCAGGCCGCACACCAAGAGGCCCGGGGAGCCCTGGTGGGGCTCTGGGTGACCCAGGGTGGTCCCTAACCACAATCTGGTGGTCCTTAAGCACAATTCGGGGTTCCTTGATCCCAGTTTTGGGGTCCCTCTGGGGGTCTCTCACCCCAAATTTGTCCCCCCTAGCCTCCTGAGGCGCCTCCTTCCCCTGATCTCGGCCTAGGCCGCACTTGAGGCCTCCAGCCAGGCCGCAAACCAACAGGCCTCAGGAGCTCAGGAGGGGCTCTGGGTGACTGGGGGAGGGTGCCTGATCCAAATTTGGGGGTCCCTCACCCCAAATTTGTCCGCCCCCAGCCTCCTGAGGTGACGCTGATCGAGGCCTAGGCCGCACTTGACGCCTCCAGCCAGGCCTCACACCAAGAGGCCCGGGGAGCCCTTGGGGGGCTCTGGGTGACCCAAGGGGGATTCCAGATGCCAGTTTGGGGGTCCCTCACCCCAAATTTGTCCCCCCCAGCCTCCTGAGGCGCCTGGTGACGCTGATCTCGGCCCAGGCTGCCCTGGGTGCCTCCAGCCAGGCGTTCCGCAAGCAGGCCGAGGGCGCCAGCCAGGCCGCACGGCAGTACCTGGAGGACAACGACGCCCTCAGGAAGGTACAGAATGTCCAAAACCACCTGAGAACAACCCCAAAATTCCTGAAAATGATCCAAGCAACACCTGGGACACCTAAGAACAGCCCTAAAACACCTGAAAACAGCCCTGAAAACAACCCTAAAATACCTGAAAATGATCCCAAAAACACCTGGGACACCTAAAAACAACCCCAAAACCACCTGGGACTGGCTAAAAACAACCCCAAAACCACCTGAGAACAACCCCAAAATACCTGAAAATAATCCCAAAAACACCTGGGATACCTAAAAACAGCCTTAAAACACCTGAAAGCAGCCCCTAAACCACCTGAAAACAACCCCAAAGCCCCCTCAAAACAACCCTAAAATACCTGAAGATAATCCCAACACCTGGGACACCTAAAAACAGCCTGAAAACAACCCCAAAATGCCTGAAAACAACCCCAAAACCACCTGAAAACAGCCCCAAAAATACTTGAAGATAATCCCAACACCTGGGACACCTAAAAACAGCCTTAAAACACCTGAAAAAAACCCTGAAAGCAGCCCCTGAACCACCTGAAAACAACCCCAAAAATACCTGAAAATAATCCCAAAAACACCTGGGATACCTAAAAACAACCCCCAAAACCACCTGAAAACAACCCCAAAAACCACCTGGGATCCCCTAAAACAGTTGTAAAACACCTGAAAACAGCCCCAAAAACACCTGGGATTCCCTAAAACAGCCCTAAACCACCTGAAAATAACCCCAAAAACACCTGAAAACAACCCCAAAAATACCTGGGACACTTGAAAACACCTGGGATCCCTAAAAACAACCCCAAAACCACCTGAAAACAACCCCAAAAATACCTGGGACACTTGAAAACACCTGGGATCCCTAAAAACAACCCCAAAACCACCTGAAAACAACCCCAAAAATACCTGGGACACTTGAAAACACCTGGGATCCCTAAAAACAACCCCAAAACCACCTGGGACTGGCTAAAAACAACCCCAAAACCACCTGGGACTGGCTAAAAACAACCCCAAAACCACCTGGGACTGGCTAAAAACAACCCCAAAACCACCTGGGACTGGCTAAAAACAACCCCAAAACCACCTGGGACTGGCTAAAAACAACCCCAAAACCACCTGAGAACAACCCCAAAATACCTGAAAATAATCCCAAAAACACCTGGGATACCTAAAAACAGCCTTAAAACACCTGAAAGCAGCCCCTAAACCACCTGAAAACAACCCCAAAGCCCCCTCAAAACAACCCTAAAATACCTGAAGATAATCCCAACACCTGGGACACCTAAAAACAGCCTTAAAACACCTGAAAAAAACCCTGAAAGCAGCCCCTGAACCACCTGAAAACAACCCCAAAAATACCTGAAAATAATCCCAAAAACACCTGGGATACCTAAAAACAACCCCCAAAACCACCTGAAAACAACCCCAAAAACCACCTGGGATCCCCTAAAACAGTTGTAAAACACCTGAAAACAGCCCCAAAAACACCTGGGATTCCCTAAAACAGCCCTAAACCACCTGAAAATAACCCCAAAAACACCTGAAAACAACCCCAAAAATACCTGGGACACTTGAAAACACCTGGGATCCCTAAAAACAACCCCAAAACCACCTGAAAACAACCCCAAAAATACCTGGGATCAGCTAAAAATAAACCTAAAACACCTGGGATCCCCAAAAAACACTTGGGATTTCTTAAAAATATCTGAGATCCCCTAAAAAAAAAACATAATAAACTCCCCCCAAAAAAATCCTCAAAAAATTGGGATAAAACCTCCCAAAGAAAACAGGATAAATTCCCTCAAAAAATCAGAGTAAACCAAAAAAAACCCTAAAAAAATCATGAAAAAACCCTAAAAAAATCCTCAAAAAATCAGAATAAACCAAAAAAAAACCCCTCAAAAATCGGGATAAAACTCCAAAATCGTTGATTGAACCCCTCAGACCCCCCCAAAATCCTGAACCCCCTTTTTTTGTGCCCCCCAGCAGCTGCAGGAGTCTGGGGGGGCCCCGTCCCCCACCCGGGACGAGAACGAGACCCTCAAGGCCAAGGTGAAGTCACTGAAGGAGGAGCTGGAGATCAGCAAGAAGGGTAGGGGGAAATTGGGGATTTTTGGGGGGTTAAAGGGGAATTTTGGGGATTTTTGGGGTGGTGTGAGAGGATTTTGGGGATTTAAAGGAGAATTTTGGGGGGTTAAAGGGGAATTTTGGGGGGGTTAAAGAGGAATTTTGGGGATTTTTGGGGTGGTCTGAAGGGATTTTGGGGATTTAAAGGGGAATTTGGGGGGAGGTTAAAGGCGAATTTTGGGGCTCTGAGGGGGTTAAAGGGGAATTTTGGGGATTTTTGGGGTGGGTCTGGGAGGGTTAAAGTGGAATTTTGGGGGAGTTAGATGGGAATTTTGGGGGTTTTGGGGGGTTAAAGTGGAATTGGAGAGATTTTTGGGGGATCTGAGGGGGCTTTGAGGAGGTTAAAATGGAATTTTGGGGGGAGTTAAAGGGGAATTGTGGGGATCTTTTTGGGGGTCTGAGGGGGTTAAAGGGGAATTTTGGGGATTTTTGGGGTGGGTCTGGGAGGGTTAAAGTGGAATTGGAGAGATTTTTGGGGGATCTGAGGGGGCTTTGAGGAGGTTAAAATGGAATTTTGGGGGGAGTTAAAGGGGAATTGTGGGGATCTTTTTGGGGGTCTGAGGGGGTTAAAGGGGAATTTGGGTGGGTTAAAGTGGAATTTGGGGGATTTTTTGGGGGGTCTGATGGGCTTTTGGGGATTTAAAGGGGAATGTTGGGGAGTTTGAGGGCGCAAAAGTGATTTTTGGGGGGGAATTTTGGCAATTTGGGGGTTTAAAAAGGGAATTAAGGAAAAATTTGGGGGAATTTGATGTGACCCTGAGCCCCCTGAAAATGGGACTGTGAGGGGTTTGGGGGTGTCTGGGTGGATTTGGGGGTGTCAGGGGGGGGTTTAAGGGTGTCAGGGGGGGTTGGAGGGGTCAGAAAAAATTCCAAAAATTCCTAAAAATGCCCAAAATTCCCCCAAATCCCCCAAAGCTCTGGAGAAGGCCGAGAGCGAGGTGCAGGCCATGAGGGGTTTGGGGGTGCCTGGGTGGATTTGGGGGTGTCAGGGGGGGTTTGGGGATGTCAGGGGGGGTTGGAGGGGTCAGAAAAAATTCCAAAAATTCCTAAAAATGCCCAAAATTCCCCAAAATCCCCCCAGCCCTGGAGAAGGCCGAGAGCGAGGTGCAGGCCATGAGGCGCCAGGCCCAGGGCCTGACCCGCGAGTACGACCGGCTGCTGGAGGAGCACGCCAGGCTGCAGGTACCCACAACGCCCAAAACACCCCAAAAACACCCAAAAAACACCCCAAAAATACCCTAAAATACCAAAAAAAAATACCCCCAAAACACCCCAAAAGTACCCAAAAAAACACCATAATACCTCAAACTTCCCCCAAAAAATACGCCCCAGAACACCCCAAAATACCCCAAAACACCCCAAAAAATACCCCCCAAAACATCCCCAAAAACACCCCAAAAGACCCCAAAATACCACAAAAATACCCCAAACTTCCCCCAAAAAATACGCCCCAGAACACCCCAAAATCCCCCAAAACACCCCAAAAAATACCCCAAAAACCCCCAAAATATCCCCCCCCAAAAATACCATAAAACACCCCAAAAAATACCCCAAAAACCCCCAAAATATCCCCCCCCAAAAATACCATAAAACACCCCAAAAAATACCCCAAAAACCCCCAAAATATCCCCCCCCAAAAATACCATAAAACACCCCAAAAAATACCCCCCAAAACATCCCCAAAAACACCCCAAAAGACCCCAAAATACCACAAAAATACCCCAAACTTCCCCCAAAAAATACGCCCCAGAACCCCCCAAAATACCCCCAAAACACCCAAAAAATACCCCAAAAACCCCCAAAATATCCACCCCCAAAAATACCATAAAACACCCCAAAAATACCCCCATAAAAACCAAAAAATACCCCCAAAACTAAACTTCCCAAAATCCCAACCCCAAACCCCCCCAAATCCCTCTGGGGACCCCCCAGAACCCCCTCAGGACCCCTTTAACACCCCCAAAATCCCTCTGGGGACCCCCCAATGCCCCCCGTGCACCCCAGACCCCCCCTCAATTCCTCCTTTGTGCCCCCCCCAGGCCGCCCACGACGGACCCCGGGACAAGAAGGAGGAGTGAGGGGCGGGGCCACGCCAGGCCACGCCCACAGCTGCTACAAGCCACGCCCACACTGGTTATAAACCCCGCCCCTTGGACCAGGCCACGCCCCTAAAACCCCTCCCGGACCAGGCCACGCCCCCAGTTCCATTTTTGGGGGGGTTCTGGCGTCATTTTTGGGACCTTCCCCCCTTTTTTTGGGGTCCAAATCTCATTTTGGGGGGGTCCAAGCCTCGTTTTGGGGAGGCTGAACCCCTCCTTTGTCCCCCCCTCTTCCCAGGGGGTTTTTTGGGGGGCAATGGGGACCCCTCCCCTTTTTTCTGCTTCAATAAAATCACCTCGGGTTGGGACTCGCTTGGTTTTGGGGCCCAAAATTCTCCCCTGGGACCCCCAAATTTCCTCTCTAAGACCCCAAATTCCATCCTGGGACCTCCCAAATTCTCCCTGGGACCCCAAAATGCCCCAGAGACCCCCGAGGTTCCACCTTCTTTTATTGGCACCGTGCACAGTTGGGGGGCTCAGAAGGGGGCAGGACCCCCCTATGGGGCAGGGAGTCCACCAGGGACCCCTGCTATGGGGCAGAACCCCCAATTATTAGATAAGACCCCCAAATTATGGGGTAAAATCCCCTTTTATGGGGCAGGAGGGCCTTGCTATGGGGCACAACCCGGAGTTGTGGGGCACAACCCCAAATTATGGGGCAGAAGCCCCAGTTTTGGGGCAAAACCCCCCAGTTGTGGGGCAGGGGGACCCCCAGTTATGGGGTGGGGTGCAGGGTCCGGGCGTGGCCCCGCAGAGCCTCGAATTCCCGCTGGACAAAATCGGTCAGGGCCTTGCGGAGCTCCACCTGTGGGGAGAGAGAGCCCGAGCTGTGGGGCTGGGATCTGTGGGGTGGGATCCTGGGATCTGTGGGGTGGGATCCACAGAGTTATGGGGCTGGAATCCAGCGATTTATGGGGCTGGGATCCCAGGATCTGTGGGGCTGGGATCCTGGGATCTCTGGGGCTGGGATCCCGGGATTTGTGGGGTGGGATCCCGGGATTTATGCGGCTGGGATCTGGGGATCTCTGGGGTCTATGGATTTATGGGATTAGGATCCCGGGATCTGTGGGGTTGGGATCCAGGGATCTGTGGAATGGGATCTGGAGATCTCTGGGACTGGGATCCAGGGATTTATAGGGCTGAATTCAGGGATTTATGGGGCTGGGGTCTATGGATTTATGGGATTAGGATCCCGGGATCTGTGGGGTTGGGATCCAGGCATCTGTGGGGCTGGGATCCCGGGATTTGTGGGGTGGGATCCCGGGATTTATAGGGCTGAATCCAGGGATTTTTGGGGCTGGGATCTGTGGATTTATGGGATTAGAATCCCAGGATCTGTGGGGTGGGACCTGGGGATCTGTGGGGTGAGATCCCGGGATTTATAGGGCTGAATCCAGGGATCTGTGGGCTGGGATCCAGGGATTTATGGGGTTGGGATCTGGGCATCTCTGAGGCTGGGACCCAGAAATTTATGGGGCTGGTATCCAGGGATTTATGGGGCTGGGGTCTATGGATTTATGGGATTAGGATCCTGGGATCTGTGGGGCTGGGATCCCGGGATCTGTGGGGTGAGATCCCGGGATTTATAGGGCTGAATCCAGGGATCTGTGGGCTGGGATCCAGAAATTTATGGGGTTGGGATCCAGGGATCTGTGGAATGGGATCTGGAGATCTCTGGGACTGGGATCCAGGGATTTATAGGGCTGAATTCAGGGATTTATGGGGCTGGGGTCTATGGATTTATGGGATTAGGATCCCGGGATCTGTGGGGTTGGGATCCAGGGATCTGTGGGGCTGGGATCCCGGGATTTATAGGTCTGGGATCTGGGCATCTCTGGGGCTGGGACCCAGAAATTTATGGGTCTGGGATCCTGGGGTTTATAGGGCTGAATCCCGGGATTTATGGGGCTGGGATCTGTGGATTTATGGGATTAGAATCCCAGGATCTGTGGGGTGGGACCTGGGGATCTGTGGGGCTGGGATCCTGGGATCTGTGGGGTGGGATCCTGGGGTTTATAGGGCTGAATCCCGGGATTTATGGGGCTGGGAAAGAGACCTGTAGATCTATAGGGCAACCCCAAGTTCATGGGGAAACCCCTCCCAAATTTACGGGACAAAGCTCAAATCTGTGGGTTACGAGCCCCCCAAATCTGGGTCAGACCCCCAAATCTGTTAATGAAATCCCAAATTTATATTCCCAAACGAATGGGCCAAAGCCCAAATTCATGAGTTACAATCCCTGCGGATTTCTGGGTCAGAGCTCCCCAAATTTCTGGGTCAAACCCTAAATCCTGGGGTCAGAACCCCCAAAATCTCAGGGTCAGAACCCCCAAGTCTCAGGGTCAGAACCCCCAAATCCCGGGGTCAGAACCCCCCAAATTTCTGGGACAAACCCCCCAAATCCCAGGGTCAGAACCCCCCAAATTTCTGGGACAAACCCCCCAAATCCTGGGGTCAGAACCCCCCAAATCCTGGGGTCAGAACCCCCCAAATCCCTGGGACAAACCCCCCAAATCCTGGGACAAACCCCCCAAATTTCTGGGACAAACCCCCCAAATCCTGGGGTCAGAACCCCCCAAATCCCTGGGACAAACCCCCCAAATTTCTGGGACAAACCCCCCAAATCCCGGGGTCAGAACCCCCCAAATTTGTGGGACAAACCCCCCAAATCCTGGGGTCAGAACCCCCCAGATGTGGGGGTCCCAGCCCCCCAGAAGGGGGTTCCCACCCTCACCCACCGTGGGGGTCCCAGCCCCCCAAAAGGGGGTCCCAGCCCCCCAGAAGGGGGGTCCCACCCTCACCCACCGTGGGGGTCCCAGCCCCCCAGAAGGGGGGCCCCACCCTCACCCACTGTGGGGGTCCCAGCCCCCCAAAAGGGGGGTCCCACCCTCACCCACCGTGGGGGTCCCAGCCCCCCAAAAGGGGGTCCCAGCCCCCCAAATGTGGGGGTCCCACCCTCACCCACCGTGGGGGTCCCAGCCCCCCAAAAGGGGGGGTCCCAGCCCCCCAGAAGGGGGGTCCCACCCTCACCCACCGTGGGGGTCCCCTCGCTGCGCAGCCGCTCCAGGAGAGGCCGGGCACTGAAGGGGCGCCCCACGACCACCGTGATGTGCTGGGGGGGGAACGGGGTCAGTGAGACCCCAAAATCCACCCTGAGACCCCCAAAAAACCCTCACAGAGACCCCCCCAAACCTCCTCAGATAGCCCGAAATCCCGGAGAGATGCCAAAAAATCCCCCCAGAGACCCCCCAAAAATCCCAGAGACCCAAAACAGAGATGCCAAAAATCCTCCCAGAAACCCCAAAAACCGCCAAGAGAACCCCAAAAACTTCTCCAGAAACCCCCCAAGAGACCCCCAAAACCCCCTCAGAGATCCCAAATCCCCCCAGAGACCCCAAAAATCCTCCCAGAAACCCCAAAATCCCCTCAGAGACCCCCAAGTGTCCCCCAGAGACCCCAAAATCCTCTCAGAGACCCTAGAAGTCTCCCAGAAGCCCCCCAAAACCCTCCCAAATGACCCCAGAGACCCCAAAAATCATCTCAGAGACCCCAAAACCTCCTCAGAGACCCCAAAAATCCTCCCAGAAACCCCAGGAAAGCCCCAAATGACCCCAGAGATCCCAAAAATCCTCTCAAGAGACCCCAAAAACCCCCGAAAAATCCCCAAAGAGACCCCAAAAACCCCCCAAAAGACCCCCAAAAAATCCCCAAAGAAACCCCAAAAACCCCCAAAAAATCCCCAAAGAGACCCCAAAAACCCCCCAAAAGACCCCCAAAAAATCCCCAAAGAAACCCCAAAAACCCCCAAAAAATCCCCAAAGAGACCCCAAATTCCCCAGCTTCCACCCTAACCCTTCCCAAATTTTTACCCCAAACTCCCCGAGTCGCCCCCAAATCCCCCAAATTTCCACCCCAAACCTCCAAATTTTCACCAAAATTTCCCCAAATTTCCACCCCAAACCCCCAAATTTTCACCCAAATTTCCCCAAATTCCCCAGCTTCCACCCTAACCCTTCCCAAATTTTTACCCCAAACTCCCCGAGTCGCCCCCAAATCCCCCAAATTTCCACCCCAAACCTCCAAATTTTCACCAAAATTTCCCCAAATTTCCACCCCAAACCCCCAAATTTTCACCCAAATTTCCCCAAATTCCCCAGCTTCCACCCTAACCCTTCCCAAATTTTTACCCCAAACTCCCCGAGTCGCCCCCAAATCCCCCAAATTTCCACCCCAAACCACTTCCCCCCAAGGACCCCCAAAATTCTACCCAGAGACCCTAAAATCTTCCCAGGGACCCCCAAACTCCCCCCAGGACCCCCAAAATCCCCTCCAGGGACCCCTCCCAGTGCTCCCAGTGCTCCCAGTACCCTCGGGGAACACGTGCACCCAGTCTCCCTGGTTGAGTTTTTCCAGTATAAAATCCATGCCCCGCTGGTAAACGCCGTCCCCTGCGGCACCAGTTCAAACTGGGACCCTCCCAGTACGGACTGGGAGCAACCCAGAGCAACCCCGGCCCTCCCAGTATGGACTGGGACCCTCCCAGTACGGACTGGGAGCAACCCAGAGCAACCCCGGCCCTCCCAGTATGGACTAGGACCCTCCCAGTATGGACTGGGACCCTCCCAGTATGGACTGGGAATGACCCAGTGCCCCCCAGTTACCCCCCAGTACAGATCAGAAACAGCCCAGTCCCTCCCAGTTTGTCCCAGTCCCTCCCAGTCCCCTCCAGTCCCCTCCCAGTGCTCCCAGTCCCCCCCAGTCCATTCCCAGTCCCTGTCCCAGTGTTTCCAGTTTCATCCCAGTGCTCCCAGTCCCATTCCCAGTCCCCCCCAGTTCCTCCCCAGTCCCCCCAGTCACTGCGGCACACGGGTACACAGTGCCCTTCCTGGGGGGGGAAATGTGGGGAGGGGGCGCCGGGACCCCCGAACCGCCCCGGGACACCCCAAAAACAGCCCCGGGACACCCCAAAAACAGCCCCGGGACAAACAGCACAAAACCAGCCCAAAATCAGCCCAAAAATACCCCTGGGATACCCCAAAACAACCCCAGGGACACCCCAAAAACACCCCCCAAAAACACCCCCGAAGACCCCCCGCAAAATAGCCCAAAGACCCCCAAAAACAGCCCAAAACAGCCTGAGGAACACCCCAAAACCAGCCCTGGGACACCCCAAAAGCATCCCCAAAACCATCCTAAAAATACCCCTGAGGAACACCCCAAAACCAGCCCTGGGACACCCCAAAACGAGCCCAAAACAGCCTGAGGAACACCCCAAAACCAGCCCAAAGCCACTTCAAAAATACCCCTGGGACACCCCAAAAACATCGCGGGGACACCCCAAAATCAGCCCCAAAGCACCCCTGGGACACCCCAAAAACAACCCCAAACCAGCCTCAGGGACACCCCAAAATTAGCCTGAGTCACCCCAAAACCACTCCAAAAACACCACAGGGCCCCTCCCCATAAACACCCCGAAACATCCAAGGACACCCCAAACTCTCTGGGACCCCCAAAACTGCCCCAAAATCCTCCCCAGGGACATCCTGAAACCCCCCAGGACATCCCCAGAATTCCCTGGGATACTCCCAGGACCCGGGGTCCCAAGGGGTTGGAGGAGGAATTTGGGGAGTTTTGGGGAGGGTCTGGAAGGTTTTGGGGGGTCCCAGGGGAGTCTGGAGGGTTTTTGGGGGGTTCTCAGGGGGTCCCAGAAGGGCTGGGGGTTCCCCAGGGGGTCCTAAAGGGGTTGGAGGAGGAATTTGGGGAGGGTCTGAAGTCATAACCGGGATTTGGGGGGGGGTCTCTCCTCAGAACCGGGATTTTGGGGGGGGTTTTCCCCTCAGAACCGGGATTTTGGGGGGCTTCCCCCTCATAACCAGGATTTTGGGGGGGTCTCCCCAGCTTTGGGGTGGGGGTCACTCACGGGTCCACACGCAGCTGTAGGTGCCCACCAGGCCCGTGACCACGCGGCTCGCCAGGGCCCAGCGCCGCGACGGCTCCGGGGGGAACGGCCACTGCACGGCCAGCGGCATCCTCGGGGGGGGCACCGGCCCCCGGCCCCCCCCGGGACCCTCCGCGACCCCCCAAAACCCCCCCGGGACCCCCCAAAATCCCCCTCGGCCGCGCTGCCCCGGCCGCGCTGCCGTAAAGCGCGCCGGACGCCCCTCAGACTGTCGTACAGCCCGCCGTCAAGAGAGGCGCGCTCCGAGTAGCGCCGTGGCGCGGCACAAAGGAGGGCGCGGGGGGAAATTCGGTGTTCACGGAGACGCCTCGGAGGCACCGGGACCCCCTCGGGGTCCCCTTAAAACTCCCTCGGGACCCTCCCTGGACCCCCGGCCCGCTGCCGTAAAGCGCCCGCGGTGTTGTCGCAAACCCGGCGGGCGGGAGGACCCGGGGCAGACAAGAGGCGCTGGGCGGAGCAGCCAATCCGGGGGCGCTCTGGGAATGCCGTAACAATAAAGAGACGCGGTCGCTACGCCCCTTTTCTACGATCACCCAATCAGCGTGCGCTCCTGGAAGGCGGGAATTACAGAAGCTCCCAAAAGCCACGCCCCATTTACCAAAACCAGCCAATCACCTCGAAGACCACGCCCCCTCCCACCGCCCCCCGTCTCCAGGACGACTCGCACCGCCATTTGGGCGTGAGGCGGCGCCGCGGCAACTTCCGGCCAGGCCCAGCCCCGCTCCCCCGGCCCAGCCCCGGCCCCGCGGAGCTCCTGAGGCGGAGGTGGAGCGGGACGCGCAGGTAGAGCCGCCCCGGTGCCTTTTTTTCCCTTTTTCCCCCTTTTCCCCGCATTTTTCCCCTCAGCTCACGCCGTTGTTCCCTCGGCAGGGTCCCCCCGCGGCGGCCGCGGCCGCCATGGCCGCCGTGTGGCAGCAGGTGCTCGCCGTGGACGCGCGGTGAGCTCGGGGGGATTTTTTGGGCGGGATTTTGGATACCTGGGGGGTTTAATGAGGGGGGGATGCTCCTACCTGGGTGCGGAATTTTGGAGGGTTTGGGTACTTGGGGCATCTTTTTGGGGATTGTGACACCTGGGCCGGTTTTGGGGTGGAATTGTCACACCTGGGCTCATTTTTGGGTGGAATTTCTCCGGTTTTGGGTAAGAATTAACGGCGTTTCTCACCTGTGTCTCCCCTGTCCCAGGTGCGCTGCATACCACACCCCACAGGGGCCCCAGTTCCGCATCCCTGGGTCCGTTTTTGGGTGGAATTTCTCTGGTTTTGTGTAGAATTAAGCCTATTCCTCACCTGCCTCTTACCTGTACCTCACCTGTGTCTCACCTGCCCCAGGTGTGCTGCATACCGCACCCTACAGGTGCCCCAATTCTGCAACCCCGGGCCCATTTTTGAGTGGAATTTCTCTGGTTTTGGGTAGAATTAACTCCATTTCTCACCTGCCCTTCACTGGTATCTCACCTGTCTCACCTGTCCCTCCCCTGTCTCACGTGTGTACCGCACGCCGCAGTTCTGCGCGCCTGGGTCTGGTTTTGGGTGGAATTTCTCTGGTTTTGGGTAGAATTTCTCTGGTTTTGTGTGAAATTAATCCCATTTCTCACCTGTACCTCACCTGTACCTCACCTGTGTCCCACCTGTCTGGCAGGTGCGTGGCGTACCGCACGCCGCGGTTCCACACCCCTGGGCCCGTTTTTTGGTGGAATTTTTCTGCTTTCGAGTCGAATTAACCCCATTTCTCACCTGTCCCTCACATGTTTCTCACCTGTCTCACCTGTTTCTCACCTGTGCAGGTACGCGGCGTACCGCACGCCGCAGTTCCGCATACCTGGATTCGTTTTTTTACCTGTTTCTTACCTGTCTCCCCTGCCTCACCTGTGCAGGTGTGCTGTGTACCGCACGCCGCAGCTGCCGCAGTTCTGCACACCTGAGCCCATTTTTGGGTGGAATTTCTCTGGTTTTAGGTAGAATTGAACCCATTCCTCACCTGTCTCTCACCTGTCCCAGGTGCACAGTGTACAGCACACCACAGCTGCCGCAGTGCCGCACACCTGAGCCCATTTTTGGGTGGAATTTCTCTGGTTTTGGGTAGAATTTCTCTGGTTTTGTGTGAAATTAATCCCATTTCTCACCTGTACCTCACCTGTACCTCACCTGTGTCCCACCTGTCTGGCAGGTGCGTGGCGTACCGCACGCCGCGGTTCCACACCCCTGGGCCCGTTTTTTGGTGGAATTTTTCTGCTTTCGAGTCGAATTAACCCCATTTCTCACCTGTCCCTCACATGTTTCTCACCTGTCTCACCTGTTTCTCACCTGTGCAGGTACGCGGCGTACCGCACGCTGCAGTTCCGCACGCCTGGGTCTATTTTTGGGTGGAATTTTTCTGGTTTTGGGTAGAACTAACCCCATTTCTCACGTGTCCCTCACACGTCCCTCAGCTGGTTTTCACCTGTCCCTCACCTGTTTCTCACCTGTGCAGGTACGCGGCGTACCGCACGCTGCAGTTCCGCACGCCTGGGCCCATTTTTGGGTGGAATTTCTCTGGTTTTAGGTAGAATTGAACCCATTCCTCACCTGTCTCTCACCTGTCCCAGGTGCACAGTGTACAGCACACCACAGCTGCCGCAGTTCCGCACGCCTGGGCCCATTTTTGGGTGGAATTTCTCTGGTTTTGGGTAGAACTAACCCCATTTCTCACGTGTCCCTCACATGTCCCTCACCTGTCCCTCACCTGTTTCTCACCTGTGCAGGTACGCGGTGTACCGCACACCGCAGTTCCGCATACCTAGACTCGTTTTTGGGTGGAATTAACCCCATTTTTTACCTGTCTTTTACCTGTCTCCCGTCTCTCTCTCCCCTGTCTCACCTGTCCCGCAGGTACGCGGCGTAGCGCACGCCGCAGCTGCCGCAGTTCTGCACACCTGGGTCTGGTTTTGGGTGGAATTAACCCCATTTTTTACCTGTCTTTTACCTGTCTCCCGTCTCTCTCTCCCCTGTCTCACCTGTCCCGCAGGTACGCGGCGTAGCGCACGCCGCAGCTGCCGCAGTTCTGCACACCTGGGTCTGGTTTTGGGTGGAATTAACCCCATTTTTTACCTGTCTTTTACCTGTCTCCCGTCTCTCTCTCCCCTGTCTCACCTGTCCCGCAGGTACGCGGCGTAGCGCACGCCGCAGCTGCCGCAGTTCTGCACACCTGGGTCTGGTTTTGGGTGGAATTAACCCCATTTTTTACCTGTCTTTTACCTGTCTCCCGTCTCTCTCTCCCCTGTCTCACCTGTCCCGCAGGTACGCGGCGTAGCGCACGCCGCAGCTGCCGCAGTTCTGCACACCTGGGTCTGGTTTTGGGTGGAATTAACCCCATTTTTTACCTGTTTCTTACCTGTCTCACTTGTCTCACCTGTCTCCCCTGCCTCACCTGTGCAGGTGTGCTGTGTACGCCGCAGCTGCCGCAGTTCCGCACACCTGGGTCTGGTTTTGGGTGGAATTAACCCCATCTTTTACCTGTCTCCCAGTTCCGCACGCCTGGGCCCATTTTTGGGTGGAATTTCTCTGGTTTTGAGTAGAATTAACCCAATTTTTTACCTGTTCCTCAGCTGTTTCTCCCGTATCTCCCTGTCTCCCCTGTCCCTCACCTGTCTCTCACCTGTCTCCCCTGTCTCACCTGTCCCAGGTACGCAGCGTAGCGCACGCCGCAGCTGCCGCAGTTCCACACACCTGAGCAAACTTTTGGGTGGAATTTCTCTGGTTTTGGGTGGAATTAACCCCATTTTTTACCTGTCTTTTACCTGTCTCCCGTCTCTCTCTCCCCTGTCTCACCTGTCCCGCAGGTACGCGGCGTAGCGCACGCCGCAGCTGCCGCAGTTCTGCACACCTGGGTCTGGTTTTGGGTGGAATTAACCCCATTTTTTACCTGTCCCTCCCCTATCTCACTTGTCTCTCACCTGTCTCCCCTGTCTCACCTGTGCAGGTGTGCTGTGTACCGCACACTGCAGCTGCTGCAGTTCCGCACACCTGGATTTGGTTTTTTGGGTGGAATTTCTCTGGTTTTGGGTGGAATTAACCCCATTTTTTACCTGTCCCTCCCCTGTTTCTCCCCTGTCTCACCTATCTCCCCTATCTCACCTGTCCCTCACCTGTTCCTCACCTGTCTCTCACCTGTCTCTCACCTGTCCCTCCCCCTCCCCCCCATGAGGATCCCCATCCCCCCTGGACTAAACCATTGCAGGGCACCGGGGGGTGCCGGGTTGGGCTCTGGGGGTCTTGGTGGGGTTCAGATCGATTTGCGGAGGGGGTCTCACGCTGTGCCCCCCCTCTCCCGCAGCCCCCCCGGGGTGGTCCCCACCCCCCTGGCCGAGGCCAGCCGGGCCATGGCCGGGGACACCACCCTGAGCGAGAACTACGCCTTCGCGGGGGTGTTCCACGTGTTCGACCAGCACCTGGACAGCGCAGGTACCGGGGGGCTCAGGGGTCCCCTGGGGGGCTCAGGGGTCCCCTGGGGGGGTCTGGGGGGTCTCAGATGTCATCTGAAGGGTCTGGGGGGTCTCAGGTGTCATCTGGGAGGGGTCTGGAGGGTCTCAGGTGTCATCTGGGAGGGTTCTGGGGGGTCTCAGGTGTTGTCTGAGAGGGGTCTGGAGGGTGTTAGGTGCTTCCGATCTTGATTAGATGAGGGTCTGGGGGTCTCACCTGGAGACAGCACAGGTAACCCGGGGGGGGCTGAGGGGTCTCAGGTGTCACCTGGGGGGGCCCTCAGGGGGTGGGAGGAGGTGGTTCTGATAGGAAGGGGTGGGGAGGGGTCTGCAGGGACATCACCTGTGGGGATGGATGGGTCTCCAGGGGGGTCTGGGGGGGTCCCCCCTCTGTGGGATTTTGGGGAGGGGTCTCACCCGCCCCCCTCTCCCCCCCCAGTGCGGAAGGTGCAGTTTGCCCATGACGAGCAGCACGTGCTGGATGGGTCTGGGGGTTCTCCCTGGTTCCGGGGGAGATGGCTCTGTTCTGGGGGGGTTCCCCTCTCTGTATAATTTTGGGGAGGGGTCTCACCCGCCCCCCTCTCCCCCCCCAGTGCGGAAGGTGCAGTTTGCCCATGACGAGCAGCATGTGCTGGATGGGTCTGGGGGTTCTCCCTGGTTCCGGGGGAGATGGCTCTGTTCTGGGGGGGTTCCCCTCTCTGTATAATTTTGGGGAGGGGTCTCACCCGCCCCCCTCTGCCCCCCCAGTGCGGAAGGTGCAGTTTGCCCATGACGAGCAGCATGTGCTGGATGGGTCTGGGGGTTCTCCCTGGTTCCGGGGGAGATGGCTCTGTTCTGGGGGGGTTCCCCTCTCTGTATAATTTTGGGGAGGGGTCTCACTTGTCCCCCTTTTTCCCCCCCAGTGTGGAAGGTGCAGTTTGCTCCCAATGAACAGCACCTGCTGGATGGGTTGGGGGGCTCCCCTGGCTCTGGGGCTGATCCCTCTGTTTTGGGGGGGTTCCTAACCCTGTATAATTTTGGGGAGGGGTCTCACCTTTCCCCCTCCCCATGCAGAAGGTGCAGTTTGCCCTTCACGAGCAGCACGTGCTGGATGGGTTCAGGTGTTTCCCCTGGCTCTGGGGCTGATCCCTCTGTTTGGGGGTGTTCCTAACCCTGTATAATTTTGGGGAGGGGTCTCACCCGCCCCCCTCTGCCCCCCCAGTGCGGAAGGTGCAGTTTGCCCATGACGAGCAGCATGTGCTGGATGGGTTCAGGTGTTTCCCCTGGCTCTGGGGCTGATCCCTCTGTTCTGGGGGGTCTCCCCTGCCTCGGGGGGGGTTCCTAGTTCTGTATAATTTTGGGGAGGGGTCTCACCCGCCCCCCTCTCCCCCCCCAGTGCGGAAGGTGCAGTTTGCCCACGACGAGCGGCACGTGCTGGATGGGTTCAGGTGTTTCCCCTGGCTCTGGGGCTGATCCCTCTGTTTTGGGGGGGTTCCTAACCCTGTATAATTTTGGGGAGGGGTCTCACCTTTCCCCCTCCCCATGCAGAAGGTGCAGTTTGCCCTTCACGAGCAGCACGTGCTGGATGGGTTCAGGTGTTTCCCCTGGCTCTGGGGCTGATCCCTCTGTTTTGGGGGGGTTCCTAACCCTGTATAATTTTGGGGAGGGGTCTCACCTTTCCCCCTCCCCATGCAGAAGGTGCAGTTTGCCCTTCACGAGCAGCACGTGCTGGATGGGTTCAGGTGTTTCCCCTGGCTCTGGGGCTGATCCCTCTGTTCTGGGGGGTCTCCCCTGCCCCCCTCTCCCCCCCCAGTGCGGAAGGTGCAGTTTGCCCTTCACGAGCAGCACGTGCTGGATGGGTTCAGGGGTTTCCCCTGGCTCTGGGGCTGATCCCTCTGTTCTGGGGGGTCTCCCCTGCCCCCCTCTCCCCCCCCAGTGCGGAAGGGGCAGTTTGCCCACGACGAGCGGCACCTGCTGGCCTGCTGCTCTCTGGACGGGACGCTGTCCGTGTGCCGCCTGGCCCCCGGGCCCCCGGCCGTGCTGCGGCGGCTCCGCGGCCACGGCGCCGGCGTCTCGGACTTCGCCTGGTCGCTGTCCAACGACGTGCTGGTGTCCGCCTCGCTGGACGGGACCCTGCGCCTCTGGGACCCCGCGGACGGGCGCTGCATCCGCCGCGTGCCCGACCCCGACGGGGCCGCGCTGCTGTGCTGCGCCTTCCAGCCGCTCAACAACAACCTGACCGTGGTGAGGGAACCCCCAAAATACCCTGAAATCATCCCAAAAAACACCCTGAAATGTCACAGCCCTGAGAGCCCCTCCTGGGACCCCCAATCACCCCCTCAAACCTGACCCCACACTGCTGTGCTGCGCCTTGCAGCCGCTCAACAACAACCTGACTGTGGTGAGGGAATCCCCAAAATAACCTAAAATCATCCCAAAATACCCCAAAAAACACCCTGAAATGTCACAGCCCTGAGAGCCCCTCCTGGGACCCCCAATCACCCCCTCAAACCTGACCCCACACTGCTGTGCTGCGCCTTGCAGCCGCTCAACAACAACCTGACTGTGGTGAGGGAATCCCCAAAATACCCTAAAATCATCCCAAAATACCCCAAAACATCCCAGTGCTGGGAGACCCCCCTGAGACCCCCAAACACCCCCCCAAACCCAACCCTGGCCTGCTGTGCTGCGCCTTCCAGCTGCTGAACAGTAATCTGTGGTGAGAGAAACTCTAAAACACCCCAAACCATCTCAAAATACCCCGAAAAACACCCCAAACCATCCCAAAACACCCCAAAACCATCCCAAAACACCCCAAAGCCACCCCAGAACCCCGCAGCCCTGAGAGACCCCCGAGCATCCCTCCAAACCTGACCGTGGTGCGGGTGGCAAACATCTCCATGGGGAAGGCAGCTCGGGGGGGTTTTGGGGGAATTTTGGGGGTCTCAGGGTGGGTTTGGGAGTCTCAGGGTGGTTTTAGGGGGCCCCAGGGCACCCCCCCAGCCCCTTTTTGCCCCCCAGATGGGCAGTGCCTGGCGCATGGTCCATGCGGTGAACATCTCCACCCGGAATGTGGCTCGGGGGGGATTTTAGGGATTTTGGGGGTCTCAGGGTGGGTTTGGGGGGGTCTCAGAGTGGGTTTGGGGGTCTCAGGGTGGGTTTAGGGGGCTCTATGCCCCCCCAGGTGACCCCCCCGTGCCCCCCAGGTGGGCAGTGCCCGGCACATGGTGCGGGTGGTGAACATCTCCACGGGGAAGGCGGCTCGGGGGGGCACCGGGCGCCTCCCCGGCCGGGTCCTCGCCCTCTGCTTCGACGCCCCCGGGCGCGTCCTCTGGGCCGGGGACGACCGGGGCTCCGTGTCCTCGTTCCTGTGCGACCCCGGCACCGGTACGGGGACTGGGAGGGACTGGGACGGACTGGGAGGGCACTGGGATGGACTGGGAGGGGATTTGGGGACACCTGGGAGAGGCCGGAAGGACAACGGGGAGTTCGTGTCCTCTCTGAGCCTGGCACTGCTGTGGGCCACTGGGAGGGGTGCCCCGAGCACCTGCTGCTCTTCCGGTATGGGGGGGGGCCTTGGGGACACTGGGGACATGGGGGGGTCCTTGGGGACATGGGGAATCCTTCAGGGGGCTATGGGGGAGTGGAGGGTGTGGGGTAACCCGGACCTGTCCCTGCTGGCCAATGCCTGCCCCGACCGTCTGCTGCTTTTCTGCCGTGGGGGGGGCTAGGACGGTTTTTGGGGTGATTTTTGGGTATTTGTGACCCCTTTTTTCCCCTCCCCAGAGTGGTGGATGAGGAGGGGGGCTCAGGGGGATTTTAGAGAAAGTTTTTTTGTGCTTTTTGGGTGTTTCTGACCCCGTTTCCCCCTGCCCAGGGTGGTGGAGGACGAGGGGGGCTCGGGGGCCCCGGGGCTGCGGCTCCGGCGCAGTTTCCCCACGCGGCACCGGGAGCAGCCCCTGAGGAGCTGCTTCTGCCCCCTGATGTCCTTCCGGCAGGGAGCCTGCGTGGGTGAGCACTGGGAGCACTGGGAATGGCCTGGGAGGGACTGGGACAAACTGGGAATGGACTGGGAGGGACTGGGACAAACTGGGAATGGACTGGGAGGGACTGGGACAAACTGGGAATGGACTGGGACAGACTGGGAATGGACTGGGAGGGACTGGGACAAACTGGGAATAGACTGGGGTGGGCTGGGACAAACTGGGAGGGACTGGGATGGACTGGGAGGGGACTGGGGTGGGCGCAGGGACAGCCGCCACCGCCCAGCCGCGTCCCCGGTGTCCCCAGGCAGTGACGGGCAGCAGAGAGGGCAGTGGGGCCACAGCTGTCCTTGTTGTCCCCAGCAGAGCCAGGCAGCGAGGGGGGCACCAAAATCACAGCCCTGAGCCTGTCCCCAGTGTCCCCAGTGTCCCCAGCGTCCCTTCAGTGACGGGCAGTGAGGGGGCGGTTGGGTGCCATCCCTTATCCCTGTCCCTGATGTCCCCAATGTCCCCGTGTCCCCACAGTGACAGGCAGTGAGGGGCTCAGTGGGATCACATCCCTGATTCCTGTCCCCAGTGTCCCTGATGTCCCCACAGTGACAGGCAGTGAGGGGCTCAGTGGGATCACATCCCTGATTCCTGTCCCCAGTGTCCCTGATGTCCCCACAGTGACAGGCAGTGAGGACGGCAGTTGGGTGCCATCCCTCACCCCTGTCCCCAATGCCCCTGATGTCCTCAATGTCCCCGTGTCCCCCCAGTGACAGGCAGCGAGGAGGGCAGTTGAGTGCCATCCCTGCTGTCCCCATGTCCCCAGTGTCCCTGATGTCCCCAATGTCCCCGTGTCCCCACAGTGACAGGCAGTGAGGGGCTCAGTGGGATCACATCCCTGACTCCTGTCCCTGATGTCCCCATGTCCCCACAGTGACGGGCAGTGAGGAGAACTGCTGGGTGCCATCCCTCACCCCTGTCCCTCATGTCCCTGATGTCCCCAACATCCCTTCAATGGGATCACATTGCCCAGCCCTGTCCCTGATGTCCCCGTGTCCCCACAGTGACGGGCAGCGAGGGGGTCAGTGGGATCACATCCCTGACTCCTGTCCCCAATGCCCCTGATGTCCCCGATGTCCCCAATGCCCCCGTGTCCCCACAGTGATGGGCAACAAGGGGGTCAGTGGAATCACATCCCTGATTCCTGTCCCCGATGTCCCCATCAGTGACGGGCAGCAAGGAGGGCAGTTGGGTGCCATCCCTCACCCCTGTCCCTTGTGTCCCTGATGTCCCCAACATCCCTTCAATGGGATGACATTGCCCAGCCCTGTCCCTGATGTCCCCAATGTCCCCGTGTCCCCACAGTGACGGGCAGCGAGGGGCTCAGTGGAATCACATCCCTGACTCCTGTCCCCAATGCCCCTGATGTCCCCGTGTCCCCACAGTGACGGGCAGCGAGGACGCCTCCGTGCACTTTTTCGACGTGGGCCGCGCGGCGCGCGCCACGGTGAACACGCTGCAGGGCCACGGGGCCGCCGTGCTGGCCGTGGCCTTCAACTGCGACGAGTCCCTGCTGGCCTCGGGGGACGCCGCCGGCACCGTCATCGTGTGGCGCCGCCAGCACGCCTGAGGCGCCCCGAAACCCCCGCGGAGAACCCAAAGTCTGCCTGGAAATACCCCCAGAGTACCCCAAAAACCTCCCTGGAATGCCTCGTGTGGCCTCGGAGTGCGGCGAGTTTTGAGAGCGGCGTGCGGCACCAAAACACCTCAGAATCCCTCCAAAAACACCCCAAAATCCTGCCCAAAACACTTCAAAATCCTGCCCGAAACACCCCAAAATCCTGCCTGAAACACCCCAAAATCCTGCCCAAAATTCTTTGCAGAACACCCCAAAATCCTGTCTGAAACATCCCAAAATCCTGCCCAGAATGCCCCAAAATGCTGCCCAAAATACCTCAAAATCCTGCCTGAAACACCCCAAAATCCTTCCCAAAACCTCCCAAAATCCTGCCCAAAATGCCACGAAATGCTGCCCAAAACCCCCAAAATCCTTCCCAAAATCTTCCTGAAAATGGCCCCAAAATCTTCCCTGCACTCCTCCCCAAATATCCCAAAACTCCCCCAAAATTCCCCTCGATCCACCCAGTCTGGTTCGTGAGGTTTGGCGGCGCCGTGTGACCCCAAAACCCTTCAGACCCTCCCCAAAATCCGCAGACCCCCCCCAAAACATCCCCAAACCCCCCCGGACCACCCCAAAAACTACCTGGAGCCCCCCCAAAACACACCTGGATCCGAAAACCCCTCAGAATCCCCCAAAACCACCTGGAACCGAAAACCCTCCCCGGAACCCCCCCAAAAACCCCCCGGACCCCCAAAACCCACCCCGTCATCGTGTGGCGCCGCCAGCACGCCTGAGGCGCCCCGAAACCCCCGCGGAGAACCCAAAGTCTGCCTGGAAATACCCCCAGAGTACCCCAAAAACCTCCCTGGAATGCCTCGTGTGGCCTCGGAGTGCGGCGAGTTTTGAGAGCGGCGTGCGGCACCAAAACACCTCAGAATCCCTCCAAAAACACCCCAAAATCCTGCCCAAAACACTTCAAAATCCTGCCCGAAACACCCCAAAATCCTGCCTGAAACACCCCAAAATCCTGCCCAAAATTCTTTGCAGAACACCCCAAAATCCTGTCTGAAACATCCCAAAATCCTGCCCAGAATGCCCCAAAATGCTGCCCAAAATACCTCAAAATCCTGCCTGAAACACCCCAAAATCCTTCCCAAAACCTCCCAAAATCCTGCCCAAAATGCCACGAAATGCTGCCCAAAACCCCCAAAATCCTTCCCAAAATCTTCCTGAAAATGGCCCCAAAATCTTCCCTGCACTCCTCCCCAAATATCCCAAAACTCCCCCAAAATTCCCCTCGATCCACCCAGTCTGGTTCGTGAGGTTTGGCGGCGCCGTGTGACCCCAAAACCCTTCAGACCCTCCCCAAAATCCGCAGACCCCCCCCAAAACATCCCCAAACCCCCCCGGACCACCCCAAAAACTACCTGGAGCCCCCCCAAAACACACCTGGATCCGAAAACCCCTCAGAATCCCCCAAAACCTTTCCCCACATGATAATCTCCCCGGAACCCCCCCAAAAACCACCTGGACCCCCAAAACACACCTGGACTCTCTAAAACCTACCTGGACCCCTAAAATTCCCCCTGAAACCACTCTAAGACCCCCTGAGACCCCCGCCCCAAAAAAACCCACGTAGACACCCCCAAAACTCCCCCAGCACGGCCTTAGAAGAACTCCACAGGTGTTGTCATCGTGTGGCACCCCCAGCTCACCTGGAGCCCCCCAAAACCCCACCTGGAGCCCCCCAAACCCACCCGAAACCCACCCAAAACCGCCCAAATCACCCCAAAAATGGCCCAAAAATGGCCCAGAATAACCCGGGACCCCTCCCCAAATTCACCCCAACCCCCCCCCGGGCGCTGCGGGCGGCAGTGGAGGCGTGGCCAGGTGTGCGGTGGGTGTGGCCCAGGTGTGGCCCAGGTGTTTCAGAACAGGAACTTGCGGCACGAGGCCGCCCCGCACTTGCACTCGATGCGGCCGCGGGCGCGGGGGGAGCCCCCCAGGGACCCCCCCACCAGCCCGAAGTTGGAGTCCATGCGGGTGCTCTCGGCGTCCACGGGGTCCACTGCGGGGAAAGGTGGGCTCAGCAACACCTGGGAACTGCCAGGTGTGCCCAGGAACCCCCCAGGTGTGCCCAGGACCCACCCAGGTGTGGCCAGGAACCCCCCAGGTGTGGCCAGGACCCACCCAGGTGTGGCCAGGAACCCCCCAGGTGTGCCCAGGACCCACCCAGGTGTGCTCAGGAACCCCCCAGGTGTGCCCAGGACCCACCCAGGTGTGGCCAGGAACCCCCCAGGTGTGCCCAGGAACCCCCCAGGTGTGGCTCTGACACCCCCAGATATGGTCAGGAAACCCCCAGGTACGGCCTGCACCTCCCCCAGGTGTGGCCAGGAGCTCCCAGGTCCCCCAGGTGTGACCCTGACACCTCCAGGTGTGACACTGACCCCCCCAGGTGTGACACTGACCCCCCCCAGGTGCGGCTCTGACCTCCCAGGTGTGACACTGACCCCCCCCCAGGTGTGACACGGACCTCACAGTGCAGGGTGGGCTGAGGGGAAGGGGGTATGTGCAAAATAGGTGTGTGACAGGGACAGGTGTAACAGGTACAGGTGTAACAGGGACAGGTGTGTGGCAGGTACAGGTGGGTGACAGGGACAGGTGTGATAGGTACAGGTGTGATAGGGATGGGTGTGGCAGGTACAGGTGTGTAACAGGTACAGGTGTGTGACAGGGACAGGTGTGACAGGTGTGTGACAGGGACAAGTGTGCAGCAGGTACCATGCATGTTGTAGTCAAAGGTGAGCTCCTCCCCTGCCCAGATGGGTCTGGGGGCAGGGACAGGTGTGTGACAGGTACAGGTATGACAGGTATAGGTCTGTGACAGGTACAGGTGTGAGAGGTGTGGGACAAGGACAGGTGACAGGTGTGTGACAGGTACAGGTGACAAGTGTGGGACAGGTACAGGTGTGTGACAGGTACAGGTGTGTGACAGGGACAGGTGACAGGTGTGTGACAAGTACAGGTGTGTGCCAGGTGTGGCAGGTACCGTGCATGTTGTAGTCGAAGGTGAGCTCCTCGCCGGCCCGGATGGGCCTGGTGGCGAACAGGGCGATGCGGGGCAGGCGCTGGTCCAGGTTCTCGATGAACACGTTGTACACCTGCAGGTTGGGGTCACACTGCCCCGCCCCCCCAGGTGAGACACACCTGGCAGGTGAGCCCCGCCCCCCCAAGTGAGTCACCCCCCCAGGTGAGCCCCCCCCACAGCTCCCGACCCACCCCAACAGGTGAGCCACACCTTGCAGGTAAGCCCCACCCCCCCAGGTGAGCCCCACCCACAGCTCCTGACCCACCCCAACAGGTGAGCCACACCTTGCAGGTAAGCCCCACCCCCCCAGGTGAGCCCCACCCACAGCTCCTGACCCACCCCAACAGGTGAGCCACACCTTGCAGGTAAGCCCCACCCCCCCAGGTGAGCCCCACCCACAGCTCCTGACCCACCCCAACAGGTGAGCCACACCTTGCAGGTAAGCCCCACCCCCCCAGGTGAGCCCCACCCACAGCTCCTGACCCACCCCAACAGGTGAGCCACACCTTGCAGGTAAGCCCCACCCCCCCAGGTGAGCCCCACCCACAGCTCCTGACCCACCCCAACAGGTGAGCCACACCTTGCAGGTAAGCCCCACCCCCCCAGGTGAGCCCCACCCACAGCTCCTGACCCACCCCAACAGGTGAGCCACACCTTGCAGGTAAGCCCCACCCCCCCAGGTGAGCCCCACCCACAGCTCCTGACCCACCCCAACAGGTGAGCCACACCTTGCAGGTAAGCCCCACCCCCCCAGGTGAGCCCCACCCACAGCTCCTGACCCACCCCAACAGGTGAGCCACACCTTGCAGGTAAGCCCCACCCCCCCAGGTGAGCCCCACCCACAGCTCCTGACCCACCCCAACAGGTGAGCCACACCTTGCAGGTAAGCCCCACCCCCCCAGGTGAGCCCCACCCACAGCTGAGGGAAAAGGTGATGAAAGCTCCACCCACAAGGTAGCTAAGGCCACACCTCTGCACAGGTAAAGGCCCAGCTGTGGGCAGGTAAACCCACACCTGAGCCATGTCCAAGTAAACCACACCTGAGCCCAGATAAACCACATCTGTGTCCAGGTAAACCACACCTGAGCCCAGGTAAACCCACACCTGTGTCCAAATAAACAACACCTGTGTCCAGGTAAACCCACACCTGAGCCCAGGTAATCCCACTCCTGAGTTCAGGTAAACCCACCCCTGAGCCCAGGTAAACCCACTCCTGAGTCCAGTTAAACCCACACCTGAGCCCAGGTAAACCCACCCCTGAGTCCAGGTAATCCCACTCCTGAGTCCAGGTAAACCCACCCCTGAGCCCAGGTAAGCCCCACCTGAGCCCAGGTAAGCCGCACTCACGCTGTGGTTGACGAAGTGCGAGATGTTGCCGTAGTGGGCGGCGTCCACGGTGTACACGTCCTCCACGTAGTCCAGGTCGAACAGGTACGTGGCGCCCTGGCGGTCGTACACCTGTCCCCGGCGCTCCGCCTCCTCCGAGGTGATGATCTGGGACAGGGACACACCTGTCACACACCTGGGGCACACCTGAATCACCCCACACCCCTGTACTGCCTCACACCTGCACCACATCACACCTGGGGCACACCCGAACCATGTCACACCTGCACCACACCTGACATACACCTGTCCCACACCTGTATCACACCTGTCACACACACCTGCGGCACTCACCTCGCCCACGTACTCCATGACGAAGGAGTTCTTGCGGATGCGCTGCAGCGTGTGCACGCCCTGTCACACACACACCTGTACTGTATCACCCCTGTCACACACACCTGTACTGTCACACATACCTGTGCTGTGTCACACACACCCCTGTACTGTGTCATACGTGTCACACCTGTGCTGCGTCATACCTGTCACACACACCTGTACTGTCACACACACCTGTGCTGTGTCACACACACCTGTACTGTGTCATACCTGTCACACCTGTGCTGTCATACCTGTCACACACACCTGTACTGTCACACACACCTGTGCTGTCACACACACCTGTGCTGTGTCATACCTGTCACACACACCTGTACTGTGTCACACCTGTCACACACACCTGTACTGTCACACACACCTGTACTGTGTCATACCTGTCACACACACACCTGTGCATTGTCACACCTGTCACACACACCTGTACTGTGTCACACCTGTACTGTGTCACACACACCTGTGCTGTGTCAGTCACACCTGTACTGTGTCACACACACCTGTATCACACCTGCGGCACTCACCTCGCCCACGTACGAGCCCCACCCACAGCTCCTGACCCACCCCAACAGGGGAGCCACACCTTGCAGGTAAGCCCCACCCCCCCAGGTGAGCCCCACCCACAGCTCCTGACCCACCCCAACAGGTGAGCCACACCTTGCAGGTAAGCCCCACCCCCCCAGGTGAGCCCCACCCACAGCTGAGGGAAAAGGTGATGAAAGCTCCACCCACAAGGTAGCTAAGGCCACACCTCTGCACAGGTAAAGGCCCAGCTGTGGGCAGGTAAACCCACACCTGAGCCATGTCCAAGTAAACCACACCTGAGCCCAGGTAAACCCACACCTGTGTCCAAATAAACAACACCTGTGTCCAGGTAAACCCACACCTGAGCCCAGGTAATCCCACTCCTGAGTCCAGGTAAACCCACCCCTGAGTCCAGGTAATCCCACTCCTGAGTCCAGGTAAACCCACCCCTGAGTCCAGGTAATCCCACTCCTGAGTCCAGGTAAACCCACCCCTGAGTCCAGGTAATCCCACTCCTGAGTCCAGGTAAACCCACCCCTGAGCCCAGGTAAGCCCCACCTGAGCCCAGGTAAGCCGCACTCACGCTGTGGTTGACGAAGTGCGAGATGTTGCCGTAGTGGGCGGCGTCCACGGTGTACACGTCCTCCACGTAGTCCAGGTCGAACAGGTACGTGGCGCCCTGGCGGTCGTACACCTGTCCCCGGCGCTCCGCCTCCTCCGAGGTGATGATCTGGGACAGGGACACACCTGTCACACACCTGGGCACACCTGAATCACCCCACACCCCTGTACTGCCTCACACCTGCACCACATCACACCTGGGGCACACCCGAACCATGTCACACCTGCACCACACCTGACATACACCTGTCCCACACCTGTATCACACCTGTCACACACACCTGCGGCACTCACCTCGCCCACGTACTCCATGACGAAGGAGTTCTTGCGGATGCGCTGCAGCGTGCGCACGCCCTGTCACACACACACCTGTACTGTGTCACCCCTGTCACACACACCTGTACTGTCACACATACCTGTGCTGTGTCACACACACCCCTGTACTGTGTCATACCTGTCACACCTGTGCTGCGTCATACCTGTCACACACACCTGTACTGTCACACATACCTGTGCTGAGTCACACACACCTGTACTGTTTCATACCTGTCACACCTGTGCTGTCATACCTGTCACACACACCTGTACTGTCACACACACCTGTATTGTCACACACACCTGTGCTGTGTCACACCTGTCACACCTGTGCTGTCATACCTGTCACACACACCTGTACTGTGTCACACACACCTGTCCCACATCTGCGGCACTCACCTCGCCCACGTACTCCATGACGAAGGAGTTCTTGCGGATGCGCTGCAGCGTGCGCACGCCCTGTCACACACACCTGTACTGTGTCACACACACCTGTCCCACATCTGCGGCACTCACCTCGCCCACGTACTCCATGACGAAGGAGTTCTTGCGGATGCGCTGCAGCGTGCGCACGCCCCAGCCGCGCCCGTCGCCGGTGCGGAAGATGCACAGGTCGTAGCGGATGCCGCGCTGCACCACGCGGTTGGGGCACTCGGCGCCGCAGCGGCAGCGCGAGTTGCACTCGTAGATGGGCAGCCCCGCCCGGATGCGCACCTGCCCGGCCTCGTTGTAGGCGAACCTGTTGCGCGAGGCGCCCGGGCAGCAGCCCCCGGCCAGCGTGGCCTCGGCCAGGCAGTCCCGGCACTCGCAGCCGGCCGCCACGGGGGTCAGCGCCACGCCCGCGCCCACCTTGTACTCGTTGACGTAGACGAAGTCGCGGGGCGGCCCGTGCAGGTCCACCTCGTTCTCCACGGCGATGCGGCCGCGGTGGCTGCGCGTGCGGTTCAGGTGGCGCTCCCAGCGCCGCAGCGCCCGCCGCTGCTCCGCCTTCTGCGCCAGGTAGGACACGGCGCGGGCG
>NW_024501016.1:6551-9657 GCF_017590055.1 Onychostruthus taczanowskii | reverse complement strand
GCCCCGGCCGCACCGGCCCGCCCGGGGCCCGCGCCAGGTCGGCGTGCAGCTGCTGCAGCAGCCCGCGGCAGCGCAGGTTGCGGCGCGGCTCCCAGGTGTTGGCGGAGGAGGGGTAACCGCGCCACTTCACCAGGTAGAACTCCTCGTCCTGTTGGGGAGGGGGAGAACGGGGGGTTGGGGTACGGGGGTGGGCACTGGGGACCCCCGGCTGGGGGCTCAGGTGGTCCTGGGGTGACCTCAATGTCCAGTGGGCCTATGAGGGTCAGGGGGTCCTGGAGTGACCCCAGTGTGGGGGTCCTTTGGGGCCTAATAGGGTCAGGGGGTCCTGGAGTGACCCCAATGTCTGGAGAGCTTGTGGGGTCTCACAAGGTCAGGAGGGACACAGGAATCTGGGGGACTCTGGGGGTCTCACGGGGTCTGGGAAAGGAAGCTTGGGGACATCAAAGGTGACCCCAATGTCCCTGTGGGGGCTCATGAGGTCAGGGTCACCAGGGGGTCCTGGGCCAGTGCCTGGTGTGGAAGGGGGTCCTAGTGTGGGGGTCCCGGGCCTATTCTGGGTTTGGGGGATCCCAGTTTGGTGTCCAGTGTGGGGGTCTCAGGGTAGTTCTCAGTTTGGGGGTCCCAGGTGGGTTCCTGGTGTCTGGGGGGGGCGTCCTGGTTTGGGGGTTCTGGTTTGGGGGTCCTGGTGACTGCGGGGGAGTCCCAGTTCAGAGGTCCCATGTCAGCTCCCGGTTCGGGGGTCCTGGTTCGGGGGTCCCGTGTAGGGGTCCTGGGGCAGTTCCTGTCTTGGGGGTCCCGGTGTGTGGGGGTCCTGTGTCAGTTCCCAGTTTGGGGGTCCTGGCTGGGATCCTGCTGTCTGTGGGGTCCCATTCGGGGGTCCTAATTTGGGGGTCCCAGCCGAGTTCCCGGTGTCTGTAGGGGTCCCAGTGTCTGTGGGGTCCCGTTCGAGGGTCCTGGGTCAGTTCCCAGTTCAAGCGTCCCTGTTTGGGGGTCCCTGCCGGGTTCCCGCTGTCTGTGGGAGGTCCCAGTTCAGGGGTCCCGGTGTCTGTGGGGGTCCCGGTTTGGGGATCCCAGTGTCTCTGGGGGTCCTGCTGTCTGTGGGGTCCCGCTCAGGAGTCCCAGTTTGGGGGTCTGGGTTAGCTCCCAGTTCTGGGGTCCCAGCCGGGTTCCCGGTGTCTGTGGGGGTCCCGGGTTAGTTCCCGGTTCGGGGTTCCCGGTTCGGGGGTCCCGCGGCCCTCACCCGCACTCGCCGGTAGTCGCACAGCAGCTCCACCTCGAAGTCGGCGAGGTTGCGGCGGGTGACGCCGAGGGCGCGGCACCGCACGCGCTGCAGCCGGCACAGCTCCTGCAGCTGCGACCACGGCGACAGGCAGCACACGGAGCACTCTGGGGTGTCACCGGGGGAAGGGACACACCGGGGGGGGCACCGTGAGGGGACAGGTGACACCACAGCCCCCCCACCTCACACAGCCACCCCCCGGCCTGCCCTGCCCTGCCCAGCCCAGCCCGCGCCCCTCGCTCTGTCGCGACATGCAGCACACGGAGCGCTCTGAGGTGTCACCGGGGGAAGGGGACACACCGGGGGGGGCACCGTGAGGGGACAGGTGACACCACAGCCCCCCCTCACCTCACACAGCCAGGGACAGGTGACACCACAGCCCCCCCCACCTCACACAGCGCCCCCATGGCCTGCCCTGCCCAGCCCAGCCCGCACGGCTCGCTCTGTCGCGACCACACGACAGCGGCAGCCCGGTGGGGTGGACACCGGGTGGGTGAGGGGACACTGGGGGGGGATTTGGGGACAGGACAGCGCCCCCCCCCGTCCCTCACGCTCTCCCCTCCCCCCCAGCGCGGGAAGCGGCGCCGTCCCCTCAGAGCGCCCCCCGCCCCCGTTTTCCCCCTCGCGCTCCCTCGGAGACCCCTCGGGCCCGCCCCGCCCGCGCCACCTTTTAAATTTTCCGCCATTTTCAGCCGCCGCCGCTTTTTTTTTGTCTTTTTCCGCCTTTTTCCTTTTTTTTTCTGGCGCCGCTTCCGCCCGGCGGGCAGCGCGAGGGGCGGGGCTTCCTCCGCCCGCGCCCAGCGCCCATTGGCTGAACCGGCGGCTGATTTGCATACTGACGGCTAGCTGAGCGCCTTCCATTGGCTGACGCCGTGATTTATTTGCATACTGACAGAAACCCGCCCGTTCTCTATTGGCCGCCGCTCTGCTTCATTTGCATAATATCTGATCCCGCCATTGGTCGTCCCGTCGGTAGATTTGCATATCAATCCCAGCAGCACCCGCGACGCCTCATTTACATACTGGCACCAATTGACCGATTCCCATTGGCCGCGGCGCTGCCTCATTTGCATAGCGCTCCCAGCAGCCCCCGCGCACGGCTCCGATCCCGAATTCCGCCGTTTTTTCCCCATTTTCTCCGCGGTTTTCCCGGTTTGGAGCCGCTGGAAGGACCGGGATCCCCTGGGAGCCCCTCCCCGAGCCGCTCCATTCCCGCTTCCCCTCCTCATTAAACGGTAATTAATTAATGAATTAATTAACGAGGCGAGCGGTCACGTGACTCCTGCGTTTATTTGGCATCTGCGGGGTTGGGGGGGAATTGGGGGGTTTTGGGGTAATTTTGGGGTTTTGGGGTTTCTTTGGGGGTTTTTGGAGGAGTTTTGGGGGGATTTGGGAGTTTTCGGGGGGCTGTTGGGGTTTTTTTGGGGGGGGGTCTCACCCGAGGAATGGATAACCCGGCTCCGTTTCTGCATCACGTCCATGAGAGCCCCCACGAGCCCCCCCGCGCCAGGACCCGCGCCCACCTCGGGAGTCTCAGGGGTCTGAGGGGGGGACACGGGGGGGGGAAGGGGTCAGGCAGGACCCCCCCTGCCTGCCCCTCCCCCACAAACACCCCAGAAATTATAACGGGACCACCCACCCAAAAAAACAGGCATGGAAGAGCCCCTCCCCCATCCCATGGGGGTCTCCCAGGTCATGGGCCCCCCCCTTGGACCCCCCTCCCCCTCACACAGCGTCCCACCCCCACATTTGGGGGTCCCAGGTTTTTTTGGGGGTCCTACCCCCTTTTTCGGGGCTCCCATTGCTGGTTTTGGGGTCTCAGACCCC
>NW_024501016.1:2081-5417 GCF_017590055.1 Onychostruthus taczanowskii | reverse complement strand
TGCTGTCCCCTCTGTCCCCTCTGTCCCCGTGCCAACCCTGCTGTCCCCTCTGTCCCCTCTGTCCCCGTGCCAACCCTGCTGTCCCCTCTGTCCCCTCTGTCCCCGTGCCCACCCTGCTGTCCCCTCTGTCCCCTCTGTCCCCGTGCCCACCCTGCTGTCCCCATCTGTCCCCGTGCCCACCCTGCTGGCGCATCTCCTCGCGCACGGCCTGCAGCCCCCCGCGGCGCTCGATGAAGTCGTGGATCAGCCGCGAGGTCTCGGCGTCGGCCAAGTGACGCTCGCTGACCCCGGCCTGCGCGAAGAGCGAGCGCAGCGCGGGGTCCAGGGCGGCCAGCTGGGACAGGGACAGCAGTGTCACACGCTGAGGGGACACTGCCACCCCCCACAGGGGCACTGCCACCCCCCAGGGTCACTGCCACCCCCCAGGGTCACTGTCACACACTGCCGGGTCAGTGTCACCCCATGGGACAACAGCGACCGCAAGGCTGGGTCCAGGGCGGCCAGCTGGGACAGGGACAGGGACAGCAGTGTCACACGCTGAGGGGACACTGCCACCCCACACAGGGGCACTGCCGCCCCCGAGGGTCACTGCCACCCCCAGGGTCACTGTCACACACTGCCGGGTCAGTGTCACCCCATGGGACAACAGCGACCGCAAGGCTGGGTCCAGGGCGGCCAGCTGGGACAGGGACAGCAGTGTCACACGCTGAGGGGACACTGCCACCCCCCACAGGGGCACTGCCACCCCCCAGGGTCACTGCCACCCCCCAGGGTCACTGTCACACACTGCCGGGTCAGTGTCACCCCATGGGACAAGAGCGACCGCAGGGCAGAGCGACCACAGCGCGGGGTCCAGGGCGGCCAGCTGGGACAGGGACAGGGACAGGGACACGCTGAGGGACACTGCCACCCCCATAGGGGCACTGTCACCCCCCAGAGTCACTGTCACACACTGCTGGGTCAGTGTCACCCCATGGGACAAGAGCGACCTCAGGGCGGGGTCCAGAGTGGCCAGCTGGGACAGGGACAGGGACAGGGACACGCTGAGGGGTCATTGTCACCCCCCAGAATTACTGTCACCCCCCGGAGTAATTGTCACCGCCCACACAGTCAGTGTCACCCCATGGGACAAGAGCGACCTCAGGGCGGGGTCCAGAGTGGCCAGCTGGGACAGGGACAGGGACAGGGACACGCTGAGGGGACACTGCCACCCCACTGGGTCGGTGTCACCCCCCAGAATCACTGTCACACACTGCCGGGTCAGTGTCACCCCATGGGACACGAGTGACCTCAGGGTGGGGTCCAGGGCGGCCAGCTGGGGACAGGGACAGCAGTGTCACACACTGAGGGGTCATTGTCACCCGATGGGGTCATCGTCACCCCCCCCAGAGTCACTGTCACCCCCAGGGTCACCCCCTGGGTGGGTGAAGAGCCAGCTCCAGGGATGCCACCTGGGCAGGGACAGCTCTGTCCCCTCCTGTCCCCTCTGTGGGGTCACCCCAGGGGTCACTGTCACCCCACAGGAGGGGACACGGGGGGGAGGTGTCACCTACATCAAAGCCACCATTGGGGTCCCACCCGATGTGACCGACGTGCCTGGGGGGGAGGGGACAGAGGTGAGACCCCCCTGTGACCCCCCCTGTGACCCAGAGACCCCCCCTGAACCCCACAGACCCCAAATCCCCTCAGACACCCCCCAAAACCACCTTACAACCCCCCAGAGCCCAAACCCCCCAGACTAAATCCTCCCAAGACCCCAAAAGCGTGGGGGGAGAAAAAGGGGGGGGCAGAGTGGGGGGAGGGGCGGTTTGGGGGTCCCAGGAGATTTTGGGGGAGGGGGTCCCCTGAGGATTTTTTGAGAGTTTCCAGTGGATTTTGGGGCATTCCCCGGGGATTTGGGAGGGTTCTGATGCAGTTTTGGGTGTCCCAGGTGCATCTTGGGGGTCCCCAGGTGCATTTTGGGGTCCCCAGGTGAATTTTGGGGTCCCAGGTGCATTTTGGGGTCCCCAGGTGAATTTTGGGGTTCCAATGCATTTTGGGGTCCCCAGATGAATTTTTAAGGTTCCTAGGTGCATTTTGGGGTCCCCAGGCACATTTTGGGGTCCCCAGGTGCATTTTTAAGGATCCCAGATGTATTTTGGGGTCCCCAGGTGAATTTTGGGGTCCCCAGGTGGGTTTTGGGTCCCCAGGTGCATTTTTAAGGTTCCCAGGTGAATTCCGGGGTCCCCAGGTGGGTTTTGGGGTCCCCAGGCGGGTTTTGGGGAGGGGTCTCTCACCCCCCCGCTGCTGCCGCCGCCACAGCCTCTCCTGCACTCGGCCCTCGAACGTCGCAGCCTCGGCCTCAGATGCAAAGTTCAGCCCCGCCCACCCCTCCTGAGCCAATCAGGAGCGGCCGTGGGCAGCCAGGCCACGCCCACTTATCCAGAACCACACCGGCTTATCCAAACCACACCCACTTTCCCTTATATGGCAATATCCTACTGGCCACACCCACCACGGACCACAGCCACGCCCATTTCACCTTATATGGTTATGTGCCACTGACTGCCTATCAAAGGCCACGCCCACTGGCAGCCACATCCAGTTTCCTTACATGGTTATGCCCCACCCATTGAGCACAGGCCACACCCACATTGAGATGACCACACCCATAGCCTGGCCACACCCACTTGAGCTAAACCACGCCCCCACTCCAAATTGGCCCCACCCACAGCCCTGCATTACCTTGGCCCTGCCCCCTTTGCCACACCCATTTAAGCCCCTCCCATTTTGCCACACCCACAATGGCTCCTCCCACCTGACCACCTCCAGCCCCACCCACAGACCCCACCCACATTTCCATATCCCCACCCACCGACCCCACCCAAAGCCACGCCCTCCCTTGGCCACGCCCCCAACCCCGCCCACTCACGTGGCTGACGAAGGTGTGGAAAAAGGGGGTGGGGGTCTTGTAGCCCATCCCCCCCTGCAGCTCCTGCTCCCACCACAGCTCCCCGGCCTGGGGGGGGGGATTTGGGGTCAGGGACCCTCCTGGGGACCCCCAAAACCGCCCAGGGACCCCCAAATCCCCCAGGGACCCCCCAAAACCCCTCAGGGACCCCCAAATCCCCCAGGGACCCCCCAAAATCCTTCATTGATCACCCCAAAACCCCCCAGGGANCCCCACCTCCCCGGTCTGGGGGGGGGAATTTGGGGTCAGGGACCCTCCTGGGGACCCCCAAAACCGCCCAGGGACCCCCAAATCCCCCAGGGACCCCCCAAAACCCCTCAGGGACCCCCAAATCCCCCAGGGACCCCCCAAAATCCTTCATTGATCACCCCAAAACCCCCCAGGGA
>NW_024501016.1:0-481 GCF_017590055.1 Onychostruthus taczanowskii | reverse complement strand
CCCCTTAAACCCCCCAAACCCCCCTCAGTTCCCCTTCCCAGTCCCTCCCAGTTCCTTCCCAGTCACTCCCAGTGCCTCAAACTCCCCCAAAACCCTCCCCATCCCACCCTAAATCCCCCCCAATCCCCCCAAATCCCCCTTAACCCTGCCAAACCCCCCCGGTTTCCCTTCCCAGTCCCTCCCAGTCCCTCCCAGTCCCCCCAGTTCCTCACCACGCATTTCCTGCCCAGCAGCTCGAAGATCCGCTGGTTCTCCTGCTCCCCCAGCAGCTCCGAGGGGACGTTGTCCCCCCCCTGACGCCCCCCCCGGCTCATCCCCAAATTTTGGGACCCCCAAAAATCCCTGAGAACCCCTGGGAAATCCCAAAAATCCCCGGGAGATCCCAAAAGAAAACCTTGGGAACCCCAAAACCCCAACTGGGAATATCAAAACCTCCCCTGGGAACCCCAAAAATCCTCCCTGGGACCCCCCAAAAATCCCC